>NW_027288591.1:0-163845 GCF_037038585.1 Patagioenas fasciata
TTGTCTCTTGCGAACACAGGGAACTCTGTGCATCCAAATCTACAGGCTAAGGACGCGTCTGCATATGTTTTGGTGAACAATCGAGTGTGCGTGTTCTGACAGCTGCCTCTATGCAGACGTCTCCACAGAGCCACTTCTGAATGCCCCGCAGCCCAGGACTGAATGGATACACTAACAAGTGCACCGGTGTGAGCAACCACATATGCAGAAGGACGTCTTTCATCTCACAGAAGCGCGAACGTCTTGGCGTTCAAGCACATGGCAGAAACAAGGTGTGAACAGATGAGCTGCTGCTATTTTCTCCGTTCGGCATGCTTCGTTGTAGCTCTCTTGCCGGTCGCCGGCTTAGCGGCTTGCTTTGCGCGACTAGCTCTGGGGAGAGAAGGAGATAGCGCCGGAAACCTCGCCTTTTGCCTTCTTCGGCGCTGGAACCTGGTTGCTGCGCCTTCTCTTTGTCCATGTGCACACACACGATTCCTCAGCGAAAACCATGCAGAAACCTTTCCACGAGCACCCAGGGATGTGCACCCAGCACCACGTGCACGCACACGCAGCTAGAGAAAAGCACCTACCTTTTCACACACTGAAGCCTAAGCAAACGCGTGGCCACACACACGCACACATCCGCAAGCGCGCCTACTCCCATCTATTGAGGGAAAGACGGACGAGCAACGTCCTGACAGGCTTGAGGGGAAAACCGTCCGTTGACGGTTGGCGTACTGCACGCCCGCCTACGGGGCTGCATGGGAATCCACATTTGGAAGGTACCTGAAGATGTGTGCCTGTTCTTGGAGCTCCGCTAGTAGGGTAGCAAAGACACTCGTAGGCAGTACTGAATGCTGCTCCGTGCTACTTCTCCTCCGCTGGCAAATGCTTCACAGTCGCCCTAGGAAAGACGTTTAACAATCGATCTCCAAGAGGAACGAAACACATGATGCCATAAGGCGAAAGAATAGCAGGGCATCTCTTCACAGGCTTGTCCCTGATCTATAGCTGAGGGCAAACACTTGTGTGCTTGTGGGAGAGCCTGTGTCTTTCCTGGAAGCGTTTGGGAGTTTTGCTCAGACGCGTGTTTCCTCAAGTTCAAGAATCAAGATCTAGGATACCTGCAGACAGGTGCCTGTTTGTGTGGAGACAGTCTGTTTGAAACTGTGTTCCTCAGCGCCCGCTCTTTCTCCCCGTCGCTCCACACGCCTGGGAGTCCCTTTCTTTCTCTCCACAAGCACGTGTGTTGACTTCGTCGCACATGTGCATCTGCACAAGCGTTGAGCTCAGCAGAGCGTGTCTCTTGACACTTGATGTCGGTTGGCTGTGTCTGCCTGCTCCAGTGAAGAGAGAAACGGGAAATCATCTTGGTAGAGGCAACAAAGCAAAAGCGAGGCAGATTGACATCTGGCTCAACAGAGACGGATTCCTGCGCTGACACAGTTCACAGTTACATCGAGGAAGCAATCTGAGCGTTCCCGTCGACCGAGACGTGTTTCCCAAGAGGTCGTTTAGCGAGTGAACAGCAGTGTGCGCTGACTTTCAGGAGTGTGCCTGGAAAGTGCCAGAATCACCAGGAGCATCTGTGCAAAAGCTGCTGCCTCTGTGACCGCATTGAGGCACGTTCGCGTGTCTGCGAGTATATAGGACGGCTCTTGTCGCGTTCACTTCCGAGGGAAACGGTCCGCTTATTGCTTCTGTGCGCACAGACGCGATTCCCTTGTCTCTTGCGAACACAGGGAACTCTGTGCATCCAAATCTACAGGCTAAGGACGCGTCTGCATATGTTTTGGTGAACAATCGAGTGTGCGTGTTCTGACAGCTGCCTCTATGCAGACGTCTCCACAGAGCCACTTCTGAATGCCCCGCAGCCCAGGACTGAATGGATACACTAACAAGTGCACCGGTGTGAGCAACCACATATGCAGAAGGACGTCTTTCATCTCACAGAAGCGCGAACGTCTTGGCGTTCAAGCACATGGCAGAAACAAGGTGTGAACAGATGAGCTGCTGCTATTTTCTCCGTTCGGCATGCTTCGTTGTAGCTCTCTTGCCGGTCGCCGGCTTAGCGGCTTGCTTTGCGCGACTAGCTCTGGGGAGAGAAGGAGATAGCGCCGGAAACCTCGCCTTTTGCCTTCTTCGGCGCTGGAACCTGGTTGCTGCGCCTTCTCTTTGTCCATGTGCACACACACGATTCCTCAGCGAAAACCATGCAGAAACCTTTCCACGAGCACCCAGGGATGTGCACCCAGCACCACGTGCACGCACACGCAGCTAGAGAAAAGCACCTACCTTTTCACACACTGATGCCTAAGCAAACGCGTGGCCACACACACGCACACATCCGCAAGCGCGCCTACTCCCATCTATTGAGGGAAAGACGGACGAGCTCTTTGGTTGCTCTTCACAGGCTTGTCCCTGATCTATAGCTGAGGGCAAACACTTGTGTGCTTGTGGGAGAGCCTGTGTCTTTCCTGGAAGCGTTTGGGAGTTTTGCTCAGACGCGTGTTTCCTCAAGTTCAAGAATCAAGATCTAGGATACCTGCAGACAGGTGCCTGTTTGTGTGGAGACAGTCTGTTTGAAACTGTGTTCCTCAGCGCCCGCTCTTTCTCCCCGTCGCTCCACACGCCTGGGAGTCCCTTTCTTTCTCTCCACAAGCACGTGTGTTGACTTCGTCGCACATGTGCATCTGCACAAGCGTTGAGCTCAGCAGAGCGTGTCTCTTGACACTTGATGTGCGTTGGCTGTGTCTGCGTGCTCCAGTGAAGAGAGAAACGGGAAATCATCTTGGTAGAGGCAACAAAGCAAAAGCGAGGCAGGATTGACATCTGCTCAACAGAGACGGATTCCCTGCGCTGACACAGTTCACAGTTACACGAGAAGCAATCTGAGCGGTCCGTCGACCGGAGACGTGTTTCCCAAGAGGTCGTTTAGCGAGTGAACAGCAGTGTGCGCGACTTTCAGGAGTGTGCCTGGAAAGTGCCAGAATCACCAGGAGCATCTGTGCAAAAGCTGCTGCCTCTGTGACCGCATTGAGGCACGTTCGCGTGTCTGCGAGTATATAGACGGCTCTTTCGCGTTCACTCCGAGGGAAACGGTCCGCTATTGCTTCTGTGCGCACAGACGCGATTCCCTTGTCTCTTGCGAACACAGGGAACTCTGTGCATCCAAATCTACAGGCTAAGGACGCGTCTGCATATGTTTTGGTGAACAATCGAGTGTGCGTGTTCTGACAGCTGCCTCTATGCAGACGTCTCCACAGAGCCACTTCTGAATGCCCCGCAGCCCAGGACTGAATGGATACACTAACAAGTGCACCGGTGTGAGCAACCACATATGCAGAAGGACGTCTTTCATCTCACAGAAGCGCGAACGTCTTGGCGTTCAAGCACATGGCAGAAACAAGGTGTGAACAGATGAGCTGCTGCTATTTTCTCCGTTCGGCATGCTTCGTTGTAGCTCTCTTGCCGGTCGCCGGCTTAGCGGCTTGCTTTGCGCGACTAGCTCTGGGGAGAGAAGGAGATAGCGCCGGAAACCTCGCCTTTTGCCTTCTTCGGCGCTGGAACCTGGTTGCTGCGCCTTCTCTTTGTCCATGTGCACACACACGATTCCTCAGCGAAAACCATGCAGAAACCTTTCCACGAGCACCCAGGGATGTGCACCCAGCACCACGTGCACGCACACGCAGCTAGAGAAAAGCACCTACCTTTTCACACACTGATGCCTAAGCAAACGCGTGGCCACACACACGCACACATCCGCAAGCGCGCCTACTCCCATCTATTGAGGGAAAGACGGACGAGCTCTTTGGTTGCTCTTCACAGGCTTGTCCCTGATCTATAGCTGAGGGCAAACACTTGTGTGCTTGTGGGAGAGCCTGTGTCTTTCCTGGAAGCGTTTGGGAGTTTTGCTCAGACGCGTGTTTCCTCAAGTTCAAGAATCAAGATCTAGGATACCTGCAGACAGGTGCCTGTTTGTGTGGAGACAGTCTGTTTGAAACTGTGTTCCTCAGCGCCCGCTCTTTCTCCCCGTCGCTCCACACGCCTGGGAGTCCCTTTCTTTCTCTCCACAAGCACGTGTGTTGACTTCGTCGCACATGTGCATCTGCACAAGCGTTGAGCTCAGCAGAGCGTGTCTCTTGACACTTGATGTGCGTTGGCTGTGTCTGCGTGCTCCAGTGAAGAGAGAAACGGGAAATCATCTTGGTAGAGGCAACAAAGCAAAAGCGAGGCAGGATTGACATCTGCTCAACAGAGACGGATTCCCTGCGCTGACACAGTTCACAGTTACACGAGAAGCAATCTGAGCGGTCCGTCGACCGGAGACGTGTTTCCCAAGAGGTCGTTTAGCGAGTGAACAGCAGTGTGCGCGACTTTCAGGAGTGTGCCTGGAAAGTGCCAGAATCACCAGGAGCATCTGTGCAAAAGCTGCTGCCTCTGTGACCGCATTGAGGCACGTTCGCGTGTCTGCGAGTATATAGACGGCTCTTTCGCGTTCACTCCGAGGGAAACGGTCCGCTATTGCTTCTGTGCGCACAGACGCGATTCCCTTGTCTCTTGCGAACACAGGGAACTCTGTGCATCCAAATCTACAGGCTAAGGACGCGTCTGCATATGTTTTGGTGAACAATCGAGTGTGCGTGTTCTGACAGCTGCCTCTATGCAGACGTCTCCACAGAGCCACTTCTGAATGCCCCGCAGCCCAGGACTGAATGGATACACTAACAAGTGCACCGCTGTGAGCAACCACATATGCAGAAGGACGTCTTTCATCTCACAGAAGCGCGAACGTCTTGGCGTTCAAGCACATGGCAGAAACAAGGTGTGAACAGATGAGCTGCTGCTATTTTCTCCGTTCGGCATGCTTCGTTGTAGCTCTCTTGCCGGTCGCCGGCTTAGCGGCTTGCTTTGCGCGACTAGCTCTGGGGAGAGAAGGAGATAGCGCCGGAAACCTCGCCTTTTGCCTTCTTCGGCGCTGGAACCTGGTTGCTGCGCCTTCTCTTTGTCCATGTGCACACACACGATTCCTCAGCGAAAACCATGCAGAAACCTTTCCACGAGCACCCAGGGATGTGCACCCAGCACCACGTGCACGCACACGCAGCTAGAGAAAAGCACCTACCTTTTCACACACTGATGCCTAAGCAAACGCGTGGCCACACACACGCACACATCCGCAAGCGCGCCTACTCCCATCTATTGAGGGAAAGACGGACGAGCTCTTTGGTTGCTCTTCACAGGCTTGTCCCTGATCTATAGCTGAGGGCAAACACTTGTGTGCTTGTGGGAGAGCCTGTGTCTTTCCTGGAAGCGTTTGGGAGTTTTGCTCAGACGCGTGTTTCCTCAAGTTCAAGAATCAAGATCTAGGATACCTGCAGACAGGTGCCTGTTTGTGTGGAGACAGTCTGTTTGAAACTGTGTTCCTCAGCGCCCGCTCTTTCTCCCCGTCGCTCCACACGCCTGGGAGTCCCTTTCTTTCTCTCCACAAGCACGTGTGTTGACTTCGTCGCACATGTGCATCTGCACAAGCGTTGAGCTCAGCAGAGCGTGTCTCTTGACACTTGATGTGCGTTGGCTGTGTCTGCCTGCTCCAGTGAAGAGAGAAACGGGAAATCATCTTGGTAGAGGCAACAAAGCAAAGGCGAGGCAGGATTGACATCTGCTCAACAGAGACGGATTCCCTGCGCTGACACAGTTCACAGTTACACGAGAAGCAATCTGAGCGGTCCGTCGACCGGAGACGTGTTTCCCAAGAGGTCGTTTAGCGAGTGAACAGCAGTGTGCGCGACTTTCAGGAGTGTGCCTGGAAAGTGCCAGAATCACCAGGAGCATCTGTGCAAAAGCTGCTGCCTCTGTGACCGCATTGAGGCACGTTCGCGTGTCTGCGAGTATATAGACGGCTCTTTCGCGTTCACTCCGAGGGAAACGGTCCGCTATTGCTTCTGTGCGCACAGACGCGATTCCCTTGTCTCTTGCGAACACAGGGAACTCTGTGCATCCAAATCTACAGGCTAAGGACGCGTCTGCATATGTTTTGGTGAACAATCGAGTGTGCGTGTTCTGACAGCTGCCTCTATGCAGACGTCTCCACAGAGCCACTTCTGAATGCCCCGCAGCCCAGGACTGAATGGATACACTAACAAGTGCACCGGTGTGAGCAACCACATATGCAGAAGGACGTCTTTCATCTCACAGAAGCGCGAACGTCTTGGCGTTCAAGCACATGGCAGAAACAAGGTGTGAACAGATGAGCTGCTGCTATTTTCTCCGTTCGGCATGCTTCGTTGTAGCTCTCTTGCCGGTCGCCGGCTTAGCGGCTTGCTTTGCGCGACTAGCTCTGGGGAGAGAAGGAGATAGCGCCGGAAACCTCGCCTTTTGCCTTCTTCGGCGCTGGAACCTGGTTGCTGCGCCTTCTCTTTGTCCATGTGCACACACACGATTCCTCAGCGAAAACCATGCAGAAACCTTTCCACGAGCACCCAGGGATGTGCACCCAGCACCACGTGCACGCACACGCAGCTAGAGAAAAGCACCTACCTTTTCACACACTGATGCCTAAGCAAACGCGTGGCCACACACACGCACACATCCGCAAGCGCGCCTACTCCCATCTATTGAGGGAAAGACGGACGAGCTCTTTGGTTGCTCTTCACAGGCTTGTCCCTGATCTATAGCTGAGGGCAAACACTTGTGTGCTTGTGGGAGAGCCTGTGTCTTTCCTGGAAGCGTTTGGGAGTTTTGCTCAGACGCGTGTTTCCTCAAGTTCAAGAATCAAGATCTAGGATACCTGCAGACAGGTGCCTGTTTGTGTGGAGACAGTCTGTTTGAAACTGTGTTCCTCAGCGCCCGCTCTTTCTCCCCGTCGCTCCACACGCCTGGGAGTCCCTTTCTTTCTCTCCACAAGCACGTGTGTTGACTTCGTCGCACATGTGCATCTGCACAAGCGTTGAGCTCAGCAGAGCGTGTCTCTTGACACTTGATGTGCGTTGGCTGTGTCTGCCTGCTCCAGTGAAGAGAGAAACGGGAAATCATCTTGGTAGAGGCAACAAAGCAAAGGCGAGGCAGGATTGACATCTGCTCAACAGAGACGGATTCCCTGCGCTGACACAGTTCACAGTTACACGAGAAGCAATCTGAGCGGTCCGTCGACCGGAGACGTGTTTCCCAAGAGGTCGTTTAGCGAGTGAACAGCAGTGTGCGCGACTTTCAGGAGTGTGCCTGGAAAGTGCCAGAATCACCAGGAGCATCTGTGCAAAAGCTGCTGCCTCTGTGACCGCATTGAGGCACGTTCGCGTGTCTGCGAGTATATAGACGGCTCTTTCGCGTTCACTCCGAGGGAAACGGTCCGCTATTGCTTCTGTGCGCACAGACGCGATTCCCTTGTCTCTTGCGAACACAGGGAACTCTGTGCATCCAAATCTACAGGCTAAGGACGCGTCTGCATATGTTTTGGTGAACAATCGAGTGTGCGTGTTCTGACAGCTGCCTCTATGCAGACGTCTCCACAGAGCCACTTCTGAATGCCCCGCAGCCCAGGACTGAATGGATACACTAACAAGTGCACCGGTGTGAGCAACCACATATGCAGAAGGACGTCTTTCATCTCACAGAAGCGCGAACGTCTTGGCGTTCAAGCACATGGCAGAAACAAGGTGTGAACAGATGAGCTGCTGCTATTTTCTCCGTTCGGCATGCTTCGTTGTAGCTCTCTTGCCGGTCGCCGGCTTAGCGGCTTGCTTTGCGCGACTAGCTCTGGGGAGAGAAGGAGATAGCGCCGGAAACCTCGCCTTTTGCCTTCTTCGGCGCTGGAACCTGGTTGCTGCGCCTTCTCTTTGTCCATGTGCACACACACGATTCCTCAGCGAAAACCATGCAGAAACCTTTCCACGAGCACCCAGGGATGTGCACCCAGCACCACGTGCACGCACACGCAGCTAGAGAAAAGCACCTACCTTTTCACACACTGATGCCTAAGCAAACGCGTGGCCACACACACGCACACATCCGCAAGCGCGCCTACTCCCATCTATTGAGGGAAAGACGGACGAGCTCTTTGGTTGCTCTTCACAGGCTTGTCCCTGATCTATAGCTGAGGGCAAACACTTGTGTGCTTGTGGGAGAGCCTGTGTCTTTCCTGGAAGCGTTTGGGAGTTTTGCTCAGACGCGTGTTTCCTCAAGTTCAAGAATCAAGATCTAGGATACCTGCAGACAGGTGCCTGTTTGTGTGGAGACAGTCTGTTTGAAACTGTGTTCCTCAGCGCCCGCTCTTTCTCCCCGTCGCTCCACACGCCTGGGAGTCCCTTTCTTTCTCTCCACAAGCACGTGTGTTGACTTCGTCGCACATGTGCATCTGCACAAGCGTTGAGCTCAGCAGAGCGTGTCTCTTGACACTTGATGTGCGTTGGCTGTGTCTGCCTGCTCCAGTGAAGAGAGAAACGGGAAATCATCTTGGTAGAGGCAACAAAGCAAAGGCGAGGCAGGATTGACATCTGCTCAACAGAGACGGATTCCCTGCGCTGACACAGTTCACAGTTACACGAGAAGCAATCTGAGCGGTCCGTCGACCGGAGACGTGTTTCCCAAGAGGTCGTTTAGCGAGTGAACAGCAGTGTGCGCGACTTTCAGGAGTGTGCCTGGAAAGTGCCAGAATCACCAGGAGCATCTGTGCAAAAGCTGCTGCCTCTGTGACCGCATTGAGGCACGTTCGCGTGTCTGCGAGTATATAGACGGCTCTTTCGCGTTCACTCCGAGGGAAACGGTCCGCTATTGCTTCTGTGCGCACAGACGCGATTCCCTTGTCTCTTGCGAACACAGGGAACTCTGTGCATCCAAATCTACAGGCTAAGGACGCGTCTGCATATGTTTTGGTGAACAATCGAGTGTGCGTGTTCTGACAGCTGCCTCTATGCAGACGTCTCCACAGAGCCACTTCTGAATGCCCCGCAGCCCAGGACTGAATGGATACACTAACAAGTGCACCGGTGTGAGCAACCACATATGCAGAAGGACGTCTTTCATCTCACAGAAGCGCGAACGTCTTGGCGTTCAAGCACATGGCAGAAACAAGGTGTGAACAGATGAGCTGCTGCTATTTTCTCCGTTCGGCATGCTTCGTTGTAGCTCTCTTGCCGGTCGCCGGCTTAGCGGCTTGCTTTGCGCGACTAGCTCTGGGGAGAGAAGGAGATAGCGCCGGAAACCTCGCCTTTTGCCTTCTTCGGCGCTGGAACCTGGTTGCTGCGCCTTCTCTTTGTCCATGTGCACACACACGATTCCTCAGCGAAAACCATGCAGAAACCTTTCCACGAGCACCCAGGGATGTGCACCCAGCACCACGTGCACGCACACGCAGCTAGAGAAAAGCACCTACCTTTTCACACACTGATGCCTAAGCAAACGCGTGGCCACACACACGCACACATCCGCAAGCGCGCCTACTCCCATCTATTGAGGGAAAGACGGACGAGCTCTTTGGTTGCTCTTCACAGGCTTGTCCCTGATCTATAGCTGAGGGCAAACACTTGTGTGCTTGTGGGAGAGCCTGTGTCTTTCCTGGAAGCGTTTGGGAGTTTTGCTCAGACGCGTGTTTCCTCAAGTTCAAGAATCAAGATCTAGGATACCTGCAGACAGGTGCCTGTTTGTGTGGAGACAGTCTGTTTGAAACTGTGTTCCTCAGCGCCCGCTCTTTCTCCCCGTCGCTCCACACGCCTGGGAGTCCCTTTCTTTCTCTCCACAAGCACGTGTGTTGACTTCGTCGCACATGTGCATCTGCACAAGCGTTGAGCTCAGCAGAGCGTGTCTCTTGACACTTGATGTGCGTTGGCTGTGTCTGCCTGCTCCAGTGAAGAGAGAAACGGGAAATCATCTTGGTAGAGGCAACAAAGCAAAAGCGAGGCAGGATTGACATCTGCTCAACAGAGACGGATTCCCTGCGCTGACACAGTTCACAGTTACACGAGAAGCAATCTGAGCGGTCCGTCGACCGGAGACGTGTTTCCCAAGAGGTCGTTTAGCGAGTGAACAGCAGTGTGCGCGACTTTCAGGAGTGTGCCTGGAAAGTGCCAGAATCACCAGGAGCATCTGTGCAAAAGCTGCTGCCTCTGTGACCGCATTGAGGCACGTTCGCGTGTCTGCGAGTATATAGACGGCTCTTTCGCGTTCACTCCGAGGGAAACGGTCCGCTATTGCTTCTGTGCGCACAGACGCGATTCCCTTGTCTCTTGCGAACACAGGGAACTCTGTGCATCCAAATCTACAGGCTAAGGACGCGTCTGCATATGTTTTGGTGAACAATCGAGTGTGCGTGTTCTGACAGCTGCCTCTATGCAGACGTCTCCACAGAGCCACTTCTGAATGCCCCGCAGCCCAGGACTGAATGGATACACTAACAAGTGCACCGGTGTGAGCAACCACATATGCAGAAGGACGTCTTTCATCTCACAGAAGCGCGAACGTCTTGGCGTTCAAGCACATGGCAGAAACAAGGTGTGAACAGATGAGCTGCTGCTATTTTCTCCGTTCGGCATGCTTCGTTGTAGCTCTCTTGCCGGTCGCCGGCTTAGCGGCTTGCTTTGCGCGACTAGCTCTGGGGAGAGAAGGAGATAGCGCCGGAAACCTCGCCTTTTGCCTTCTTCGGCGCTGGAACCTGGTTGCTGCGCCTTCTCTTTGTCCATGTGCACACACACGATTCCTCAGCGAAAACCATGCAGAAACCTTTCCACGAGCACCCAGGGATGTGCACCCAGCACCACGTGCACGCACACGCAGCTAGAGAAAAGCACCTACCTTTTCACACACTGATGCCTAAGCAAACGCGTGGCCACACACACGCACACATCCGCAAGCGCGCCTACTCCCATCTATTGAGGGAAAGACGGACGAGCTCTTTGGTTGCTCTTCACAGGCTTGTCCCTGATCTATAGCTGAGGGCAAACACTTGTGTGCTTGTGGGAGAGCCTGTGTCTTTCCTGGAAGCGTTTGGGAGTTTTGCTCAGACGCGTGTTTCCTCAAGTTCAAGAATCAAGATCTAGGATACCTGCAGACAGGTGCCTGTTTGTGTGGAGACAGTCTGTTTGAAACTGTGTTCCTCAGCGCCCGCTCTTTCTCCCTGTCGCTCCACACGCCTGGGAGTCCCTTTCTTTCTCTCCACAAGCACGTGTGTTGACTTCGTCGCACATGTGCATCTGCACAAGCGTTGAGCTCAGCAGAGCGTGTCTCTTGACACTTGATGTGCGTTGGCTGTGTCTGCCTGCTCCAGTGAAGAGAGAAACGGGAAATCATCTTGGTAGAGGCAACAAAGCAAAAGCGAGGCAGGATTGACATCTGCTCAACAGAGACGGATTCCCTGCGCTGACACAGTTCACAGTTACACGAGAAGCAATCTGAGCGGTCCGTCGACCGGAGACGTGTTTCCCAAGAGGTCGTTTAGCGAGTGAACAGCAGTGTGCGCGACTTTCAGGAGTGTGCCTGGAAAGTGCCAGAATCACCAGGAGCATCTGTGCAAAAGCTGCTGCCTCTGTGACCGCATTGAGGCACGTTCGCGTGTCTGCGAGTATATAGACGGCTCTTTCGCGTTCACTCCGAGGGAAACGGTCCGCTATTGCTTCTGTGCGCACAGACGCGATTCCCTTGTCTCTTGCGAACACAGGGAACTCTGTGCATCCAAATCTACAGGCTAAGGACGCGTCTGCATATGTTTTGGTGAACAATCGAGTGTGCGTGTTCTGACAGCTGCCTCTATGCAGACGTCTCCACAGAGCCACTTCTGAATGCCCCGCAGCCCAGGACTGAATGGATACACTAACAAGTGCACCGCTGTGAGCAACCACATATGCAGAAGGACGTCTTTCATCTCACAGAAGCGCGAACGTCTTGGCGTTCAAGCACATGGCAGAAACAAGGTGTGAACAGATGAGCTGCTGCTATTTTCTCCGTTCGGCATGCTTCGTTGTAGCTCTCTTGCCGGTCGCCGGCTTAGCGGCTTGCTTTGCGCGACTAGCTCTGGGGAGAGAAGGAGATAGCGCCGGAAACCTCGCCTTTTGCCTTCTTCGGCGCTGGAACCTGGTTGCTGCGCCTTCTCTTTGTCCATGTGCACACACACGATTCCTCAGCGAAAACCATGCAGAAACCTTTCCACGAGCACCCAGGGATGTGCACCCAGCACCACGTGCACGCACACGCAGCTAGAGAAAAGCACCTACCTTTTCACACACTGATGCCTAAGCAAACGCGTGGCCACACACACGCACACATCCGCAAGCGCGCCTACTCCCATCTATTGAGGGAAAGACGGACGAGCTCTTTGGTTGCTCTTCACAGGCTTGTCCCTGATCTATAGCTGAGGGCAAACACTTGTGTGCTTGTGGGAGAGCCTGTGTCTTTCCTGGAAGCGTTTGGGAGTTTTGCTCAGACGCGTGTTTCCTCAAGTTCAAGAATCAAGATCTAGGATACCTGCAGACAGGTGCCTGTTTGTGTGGAGACAGTCTGTTTGAAACTGTGTTCCTCAGCGCCCGCTCTTTCTCCCCGTCGCTCCACACGCCTGGGAGTCCCTTTCTTTCTCTCCACAAGCACGTGTGTTGACTTCGTCGCACATGTGCATCTGCACAAGCGTTGAGCTCAGCAGAGCGTGTCTCTTGACACTTGATGTGCGTTGGCTGTGTCTGCCTGCTCCAGTGAAGAGAGAAACGGGAAATCATCTTGGTAGAGGCAACAAAGCAAAAGCGAGGCAGGATTGACATCTGCTCAACAGAGACGGATTCCCTGCGCTGACACAGTTCACAGTTACACGAGAAGCAATCTGAGCGGTCCGTCGACCGGAGACGTGTTTCCCAAGAGGTCGTTTAGCGAGTGAACAGCAGTGTGCGCGACTTTCAGGAGTGTGCCTGGAAAGTGCCAGAATCACCAGGAGCATCTGTGCAAAAGCTGCTGCCTCTGTGACCGCATTGAGGCACGTTCGCGTGTCTGCGAGTATATAGACGGCTCTTTCGCGTTCACTCCGAGGGAAACGGTCCGCTATTGCTTCTGTGCGCACAGACGCGATTCCCTTGTCTCTTGCGAACACAGGGAACTCTGTGCATCCAAATCTACAGGCTAAGGACGCGTCTGCATATGTTTTGGTGAACAATCGAGTGTGCGTGTTCTGACAGCTGCCTCTATGCAGACGTCTCCACAGAGCCACTTCTGAATGCCCCGCAGCCCAGGACTGAATGGATACACTAACAAGTGCACCGGTGTGAGCAACCACATATGCAGAAGGACGTCTTTCATCTCACAGAAGCGCGAACGTCTTGGCGTTCAAGCACATGGCAGAAACAAGGTGTGAACAGATGAGCTGCTGCTATTTTCTCCGTTCGGCATGCTTCGTTGTAGCTCTCTTGCCGGTCGCCGGCTTAGCGGCTTGCTTTGCGCGACTAGCTCTGGGGAGAGAAGGAGATAGCGCCGGAAACCTCGCCTTTTGCCTTCTTCGGCGCTGGAACCTGGTTGCTGCGCCTTCTCTTTGTCCATGTGCACACACACGATTCCTCAGCGAAAACCATGCAGAAACCTTTCCACGAGCACCCAGGGATGTGCACCCAGCACCACGTGCACGCACACGCAGCTAGAGAAAAGCACCTACCTTTTCACACACTGATGCCTAAGCAAACGCGTGGCCACACACACGCACACATCCGCAAGCGCGCCTACTCCCATCTATTGAGGGAAAGACGGACGAGCTCTTTGGTTGCTCTTCACAGGCTTGTCCCTGATCTATAGCTGAGGGCAAACACTTGTGTGCTTGTGGGAGAGCCTGTGTCTTTCCTGGAAGCGTTTGGGAGTTTTGCTCAGACGCGTGTTTCCTCAAGTTCAAGAATCAAGATCTAGGATACCTGCAGACAGGTGCCTGTTTGTGTGGAGACAGTCTGTTTGAAACTGTGTTCCTCAGCGCCCGCTCTTTCTCCCCGTCGCTCCACACGCCTGGGAGTCCCTTTCTTTCTCTCCACAAGCACGTGTGTTGACTTCGTCGCACATGTGCATCTGCACAAGCGTTGAGCTCAGCAGAGCGTGTCTCTTGACACTTGATGTGCGTTGGCTGTGTCTGCCTGCTCCAGTGAAGAGAGAAACGGGAAATCATCTTGGTAGAGGCAACAAAGCAAAAGCGAGGCAGGATTGACATCTGCTCAACAGAGACGGATTCCCTGCGCTGACACAGTTCACAGTTACACGAGAAGCAATCTGAGCGGTCCGTCGACCGGAGACGTGTTTCCCAAGAGGTCGTTTAGCGAGTGAACAGCAGTGTGCGCGACTTTCAGGAGTGTGCCTGGAAAGTGCCAGAATCACCAGGAGCATCTGTGCAAAAGCTGCTGCCTCTGTGACCGCATTGAGGCACGTTCGCGTGTCTGCGAGTATATAGACGGCTCTTTCGCGTTCACTCCGAGGGAAACGGTCCGCTATTGCTTCTGTGCGCACAGACGCGATTCCCTTGTCTCTTGCGAACACAGGGAACTCTGTGCATCCAAATCTACAGGCTAAGGACGCGTCTGCATATGTTTTGGTGAACAATCGAGTGTGCGTGTTCTGACAGCTGCCTCTATGCAGACGTCTCCACAGAGCCACTTCTGAATGCCCCGCAGCCCAGGACTGAATGGATACACTAACAAGTGCACCGCTGTGAGCAACCACATATGCAGAAGGACGTCTTTCATCTCACAGAAGCGCGAACGTCTTGGCGTTCAAGCACATGGCAGAAACAAGGTGTGAACAGATGAGCTGCTGCTATTTTCTCCGTTCGGCATGCTTCGTTGTAGCTCTCTTGCCGGTCGCCGGCTTAGCGGCTTGCTTTGCGCGACTAGCTCTGGGGAGAGAAGGAGATAGCGCCGGAAACCTCGCCTTTTGCCTTCTTCGGCGCTGGAACCTGGTTGCTGCGCCTTCTCTTTGTCCATGTGCACACACACGATTCCTCAGCGAAAACCATGCAGAAACCTTTCCACGAGCACCCAGGGATGTGCACCCAGCACCACGTGCACGCACACGCAGCTAGAGAAAAGCACCTACCTTTTCACACACTGATGCCTAAGCAAACGCGTGGCCACACACACGCACACATCCGCAAGCGCGCCTACTCCCATCTATTGAGGGAAAGACGGACGAGCTCTTTGGTTGCTCTTCACAGGCTTGTCCCTGATCTATAGCTGAGGGCAAACACTTGTGTGCTTGTGGGAGAGCCTGTGTCTTTCCTGGAAGCGTTTGGGAGTTTTGCTCAGACGCGTGTTTCCTCAAGTTCAAGAATCAAGATCTAGGATACCTGCAGACAGGTGCCTGTTTGTGTGGAGACAGTCTGTTTGAAACTGTGTTCCTCAGCGCCCGCTCTTTCTCCCCGTCGCTCCACACGCCTGGGAGTCCCTTTCTTTCTCTCCACAAGCACGTGTGTTGACTTCGTCGCACATGTGCATCTGCACAAGCGTTGAGCTCAGCAGAGCGTGTCTCTTGACACTTGATGTGCGTTGGCTGTGTCTGCCTGCTCCAGTGAAGAGAGAAACGGGAAATCATCTTGGTAGAGGCAACAAAGCAAAAGCGAGGCAGGATTGACATCTGCTCAACAGAGACGGATTCCCTGCGCTGACACGGTTCACAGTTACACGAGAAGCAATCTGAGCGGTCCGTCGACCGGAGACGTGTTTCCCAAGAGGTCGTTTAGCGAGTGAACAGCAGTGTGCGCGACTTTCAGGAGTGTGCCTGGAAAGTGCCAGAATCACCAGGAGCATCTGTGCAAAAGCTGCTGCCTCTGTGACCGCATTGAGGCACGTTCGCGTGTCTGCGAGTATATAGACGGCTCTTTCGCGTTCACTCCGAGGGAAACGGTCCGCTATTGCTTCTGTGCGCACAGACGCGATTCCCTTGTCTCTTGCGAACACAGGGAACTCTGTGCATCCAAATCTACAGGCTAAGGATGCGTCTGCATATGTTTTGGTGAACAATCGAGTGTGCGTGTTCTGACAGCTGCCTCTATGCAGACGTCTCCACAGAGCCACTTCTGAATGCCCCGCAGCCCAGGACTGAATGGATACACTAACAAGTGCACCGGTGTGAGCAACCACATATGCAGAAGGACGTCTTTCATCTCACAGAAGCGCGAACGTCTTGGCGTTCAAGCACATGGCAGAAACAAGGTGTGAACAGATGAGCTGCTGCTATTTTCTCCGTTCGGCATGCTTCGTTGTAGCTCTCTTGCCGGTCGCCGGCTTAGCGGCTTGCTTTGCGCGACTAGCTCTGGGGAGAGAAGGAGATAGCGCCGGAAACCTCGCCTTTTGCCTTCTTCGGCGCTGGAACCTGGTTGCTGCGCCTTCTCTTTGTCCATGTGCACACACACGATTCCTCAGCGAAAACCATGCAGAAACCTTTCCACGAGCACCCAGGGATGTGCACCCAGCACCACGTGCACGCACACGCAGCTAGAGAAAAGCACCTACCTTTTCACACACTGATGCCTAAGCAAACGCGTGGCCACACACACGCACACATCCGCAAGCGCGCCTACTCCCATCTATTGAGGGAAAGACGGACGAGCTCTTTGGTTGCTCTTCACAGGCTTGTCCCTGATCTATAGCTGAGGGCAAACACTTGTGTGCTTGTGGGAGAGCCTGTGTCTTTCCTGGAAGCGTTTGGGAGTTTTGCTCAGACGCGTGTTTCCTCAAGTTCAAGAATCAAGATCTAGGATACCTGCAGACAGGTGCCTGTTTGTGTGGAGACAGTCTGTTTGAAACTGTGTTCCTCAGCGCCCGCTCTTTCTCCCCGTCGCTCCACACGCCTGGGAGTCCCTTTCTTTCTCTCCACAAGCACGTGTGTTGACTTCGTCGCACATGTGCATCTGCACAAGCGTTGAGCTCAGCAGAGCGTGTCTCTTGACACTTGATGTGCGTTGGCTGTGTCTGCCTGCTCCAGTGAAGAGAGAAACGGGAAATCATCTTGGTAGAGGCAACAAAGCAAAAGCGAGGCAGGATTGACATCTGCTCAACAGAGACGGATTCCCTGCGCTGACACAGTTCACAGTTACACGAGAAGCAATCTGAGCGGTCCGTCGACCGGAGACGTGTTTCCCAAGAGGTCGTTTAGCGAGTGAACAGCAGTGTGCGCGACTTTCAGGAGTGTGCCTGGAAAGTGCCAGAATCACCAGGAGCATCTGTGCAAAAGCTGCTGCCTCTGTGACCGCATTGAGGCACGTTCGCGTGTCTGCGAGTATATAGACGGCTCTTTCGCGTTCACTCCGAGGGAAACGGTCCGCTATTGCTTCTGTGCGCACAGACGCGATTCCCTTGTCTCTTGCGAACACAGGGAACTCTGTGCATCCAAATCTACAGGCTAAGGACGCGTCTGCATATGTTTTGGTGAACAATCGAGTGTGCGTGTTCTGACAGCTGCCTCTATGCAGACGTCTCCACAGAGCCACTTCTGAATGCCCCGCAGCCCAGGACTGAATGGATACACTAACAAGTGCACCGGTGTGAGCAACCACATATGCAGAAGGACGTCTTTCATCTCACAGAAGCGCGAACGTCTTGGCGTTCAAGCACATGGCAGAAACAAGGTGTGAACAGATGAGCTGCTGCTATTTTCTCCGTTCGGCATGCTTCGTTGTAGCTCTCTTGCCGGTCGCCGGCTTAGCGGCTTGCTTTGCGCGACTAGCTCTGGGGAGAGAAGGAGATAGCGCCGGAAACCTCGCCTTTTGCCTTCTTCGGCGCTGGAACCTGGTTGCTGCGCCTTCTCTTTGTCCATGTGCACACACACGATTCCTCAGCGAAAACCATGCAGAAACCTTTCCACGAGCACCCAGGGATGTGCACCCAGCACCACGTGCACGCACACGCAGCTAGAGAAAAGCACCTACCTTTTCACACACTGATGCCTAAGCAAACGCGTGGCCACACACACGCACACATCCGCAAGCGCGCCTACTCCCATCTATTGAGGGAAAGACGGACGAGCTCTTTGGTTGCTCTTCACAGGCTTGTCCCTGATCTATAGCTGAGGGCAAACACTTGTGTGCTTGTGGGAGAGCCTGTGTCTTTCCTGGAAGCGTTTGGGAGTTTTGCTCAGACGCGTGTTTCCTCAAGTTCAAGAATCAAGATCTAGGATACCTGCAGACAGGTGCCTGTTTGTGTGGAGACAGTCTGTTTGAAACTGTGTTCCTCAGCGCCCGCTCTTTCTCCCCGTCGCTCCACACGCCTGGGAGTCCCTTTCTTTCTCTCCACAAGCACGTGTGTTGACTTCGTCGCACATGTGCATCTGCACAAGCGTTGAGCTCAGCAGAGCGTGTCTCTTGACACTTGATGTGCGTTGGCTGTGTCTGCCTGCTCCAGTGAAGAGAGAAACGGGAAATCATCTTGGTAGAGGCAACAAAGCAAAAGCGAGGCAGGATTGACATCTGCTCAACAGAGACGGATTCCCTGCGCTGACACAGTTCACAGTTACACGAGAAGCAATCTGAGCGGTCCGTCGACCGGAGACGTGTTTCCCAAGAGGTCGTTTAGCGAGTGAACAGCAGTGTGCGCGACTTTCAGGAGTGTGCCTGGAAAGTGCCAGAATCACCAGGAGCATCTGTGCAAAAGCTGCTGCCTCTGTGACCGCATTGAGGCACGTTCGCGTGTCTGCGAGTATATAGACGGCTCTTTCGCGTTCACTCCGAGGGAAACGGTCCGCTATTGCTTCTGTGCGCACAGACGCGATTCCCTTGTCTCTTGCGAACACAGGGAACTCTGTGCATCCAAATCTACAGGCTAAGGACGCGTCTGCATATGTTTTGGTGAACAATCGAGTGTGCGTGTTCTGACAGCTGCCTCTATGCAGACGTCTCCACAGAGCCACTTCTGAATGCCCCGCAGCCCAGGACTGAATGGATACACTAACAAGTGCACCGGTGTGAGCAACCACATATGCAGAAGGACGTCTTTCATCTCACAGAAGCGCGAACGTCTTGGCGTTCAAGCACATGGCAGAAACAAGGTGTGAACAGATGAGCTGCTGCTATTTTCTCCGTTCGGCATGCTTCGTTGTAGCTCTCTTGCCGGTCGCCGGCTTAGCGGCTTGCTTTGCGCGACTAGCTCTGGGGAGAGAAGGAGATAGCGCCGGAAACCTCGCCTTTTGCCTTCTTCGGCGCTGGAACCTGGTTGCTGCGCCTTCTCTTTGTCCATGTGCACACACACGATTCCTCAGCGAAAACCATGCAGAAACCTTTCCACGAGCACCCAGGGATGTGCACCCAGCACCACGTGCACGCACACGCAGCTAGAGAAAAGCACCTACCTTTTCACACACTGATGCCTAAGCAAACGCGTGGCCACACACACGCACACATCCGCAAGCGCGCCTACTCCCATCTATTGAGGGAAAGACGGACGAGCTCTTTGGTTGCTCTTCACAGGCTTGTCCCTGATCTATAGCTGAGGGCAAACACTTGTGTGCTTGTGGGAGAGCCTGTGTCTTTCCTGGAAGCGTTTGGGAGTTTTGCTCAGACGCGTGTTTCCTCAAGTTCAAGAATCAAGATCTAGGATACCTGCAGACAGGTGCCTGTTTGTGTGGAGACAGTCTGTTTGAAACTGTGTTCCTCAGCGCCCGCTCTTTCTCCCCGTCGCTCCACACGCCTGGGAGTCCCTTTCTTTCTCTCCACAAGCACGTGTGTTGACTTCGTCGCACATGTGCATCTGCACAAGCGTTGAGCTCAGCAGAGCGTGTCTCTTGACACTTGATGTGCGTTGGCTGTGTCTGCCTGCTCCAGTGAAGAGAGAAACGGGAAATCATCTTGGTAGAGGCAACAAAGCAAAAGCGAGGCAGGATTGACATCTGCTCAACAGAGACGGATTCCCTGCGCTGACACAGTTCACAGTTACACGAGAAGCAATCTGAGCGGTCCGTCGACCGGAGACGTGTTTCCCAAGAGGTCGTTTAGCGAGTGAACAGCAGTGTGCGCGACTTTCAGGAGTGTGCCTGGAAAGTGCCAGAATCACCAGGAGCATCTGTGCAAAAGCTGCTGCCTCTGTGACCGCATTGAGGCACGTTCGCGTGTCTGCGAGTATATAGACGGCTCTTTCGCGTTCACTCCGAGGGAAACGGTCCGCTATTGCTTCTGTGCGCACAGACGCGATTCCCTTGTCTCTTGCGAACACAGGGAACTCTGTGCATCCAAATCTACAGGCTAAGGACGCGTCTGCATATGTTTTGGTGAACAATCGAGTGTGCGTGTTCTGACAGCTGCCGCTATGCAGACGTCTCCACAGAGCCACTTCTGAATGCCCCGCAGCCCAGGACTGAATGGATACACTAACAAGTGCACCGGTGTGAGCAACCACATATGCAGAAGGACGTCTTTCATCTCACAGAAGCGCGAACGTCTTGGCGTTCAAGCACATGGCAGAAACAAGGTGTGAACAGATGAGCTGCTGCTATTTTCTCCGTTCGGCATGCTTCGTTGTAGCTCTCTTGCCGGTCGCCGGCTTAGCGGCTTGCTTTGCGCGACTAGCTCTGGGGAGAGAAGGAGATAGCGCCGGAAACCTCGCCTTTTGCCTTCTTCGGCGCTGGAACCTGGTTGCTGCGCCTTCTCTTTGTCCATGTGCACACACACGATTCCTCAGCGAAAACCATGCAGAAACCTTTCCACGAGCACCCAGGGATGTGCACCCAGCACCACGTGCACGCACACGCAGCTAGAGAAAAGCACCTACCTTTTCACACACTGATGCCTAAGCAAACGCGTGGCCACACACACGCACACATCCGCAAGCGCGCCTACTCCCATCTATTGAGGGAAAGACGGACGAGCTCTTTGGTTGCTCTTCACAGGCTTGTCCCTGATCTATAGCTGAGGGCAAACACTTGTGTGCTTGTGGGAGAGCCTGTGTCTTTCCTGGAAGCGTTTGGGAGTTTTGCTCAGACGCGTGTTTCCTCAAGTTCAAGAATCAAGATCTAGGATACCTGCAGACAGGTGCCTGTTTGTGTGGAGACAGTCTGTTTGAAACTGTGTTCCTCAGCGCCCGCTCTTTCTCCCCGTCGCTCCACACGCCTGGGAGTCCCTTTCTTTCTCTCCACAAGCACGTGTGTTGACTTCGTCGCACATGTGCATCTGCACAAGCGTTGAGCTCAGCAGAGCGTGTCTCTTGACACTTGATGTGCGTTGGCTGTGTCTGCCTGCTCCAGTGAAGAGAGAAACGGGAAATCATCTTGGTAGAGGCAACAAAGCAAAAGCGAGGCAGGATTGACATCTGCTCAACAGAGACGGATTCCCTGCGCTGACACAGTTCACAGTTACACGAGAAGCAATCTGAGCGGTCCGTCGACCGGAGACGTGTTTCCCAAGAGGTCGTTTAGCGAGTGAACAGCAGTGTGCGCGACTTTCAGGAGTGTGCCTGGAAAGTGCCAGAATCACCAGGAGCATCTGTGCAAAAGCTGCTGCCTCTGTGACCGCATTGAGGCACGTTCGCGTGTCTGCGAGTATATAGACGGCTCTTTCGCGTTCACTCCGAGGGAAACGGTCCGCTATTGCTTCTGTGCGCACAGACGCGATTCCCTTGTCTCTTGCGAACACAGGGAACTCTGTGCATCCAAATCTACAGGCTAAGGACGCGTCTGCATATGTTTTGGTGAACAATCGAGTGTGCGTGTTCTGACAGCTGCCTCTATGCAGACGTCTCCACAGAGCCACTTCTGAATGCCCCGCAGCCCAGGACTGAATGGATACACTAACAAGTGCACCGGTGTGAGCAACCACATATGCAGAAGGACGTCTTTCATCTCACAGAAGCGCGAACGTCTTGGCGTTCAAGCACATGGCAGAAACAAGGTGTGAACAGATGAGCTGCTGCTATTTTCTCCGTTCGGCATGCTTCGTTGTAGCTCTCTTGCCGGTCGCCGGCTTAGCGGCTTGCTTTGCGCGACTAGCTCTGGGGAGAGAAGGAGATAGCGCCGGAAACCTCGCCTTTTGCCTTCTTCGGCGCTGGAACCTGGTTGCTGCGCCTTCTCTTTGTCCATGTGCACACACACGATTCCTCAGCGAAAACCATGCAGAAACCTTTCCACGAGCACCCAGGGATGTGCACCCAGCACCACGTGCACGCACACGCAGCTAGAGAAAAGCACCTACCTTTTCACACACTGATGCCTAAGCAAACGCGTGGCCACACACACGCACACATCCGCAAGCGCGCCTACTCCCATCTATTGAGGGAAAGACGGACGAGCTCTTTGGTTGCTCTTCACAGGCTTGTCCCTGATCTATAGCTGAGGGCAAACACTTGTGTGCTTGTGGGAGAGCCTGTGTCTTTCCTGGAAGCGTTTGGGAGTTTTGCTCAGACGCGTGTTTCCTCAAGTTCAAGAATCAAGATCTAGGATACCTGCAGACAGGTGCCTGTTTGTGTGGAGACAGTCTGTTTGAAACTGTGTTCCTCAGCGCCCGCTCTTTCTCCCCGTCGCTCCACACGCCTGGGAGTCCCTTTCTTTCTCTCCACAAGCACGTGTGTTGACTTCGTCGCACATGTGCATCTGCACAAGCGTTGAGCTCAGCAGAGCGTGTCTCTTGACACTTGATGTGCGTTGGCTGTGTCTGCCTGCTCCAGTGAAGAGAGAAACGGGAAATCATCTTGGTAGAGGCAACAAAGCAAAAGCGAGGCAGGATTGACATCTGCTCAACAGAGACGGATTCCCTGCGCTGACACAGTTCACAGTTACACGAGAAGCAATCTGAGCGGTCCGTCGACCGGAGACGTGTTTCCCAAGAGGTCGTTTAGCGAGTGAACAGCAGTGTGCGCGACTTTCAGGAGTGTGCCTGGAAAGTGCCAGAATCACCAGGAGCATCTGTGCAAAAGCTGCTGCCTCTGTGACCGCATTGAGGCACGTTCGCGTGTCTGCGAGTATATAGACGGCTCTTTCGCGTTCACTCCGAGGGAAACGGTCCGCTATTGCTTCTGTGCGCACAGACGCGATTCCCTTGTCTCTTGCGAACACAGGGAACTCTGTGCATCCAAATCTACAGGCTAAGGACGCGTCTGCATATGTTTTGGTGAACAATCGAGTGTGCGTGTTCTGACAGCTGCCTCTATGCAGACGTCTCCACAGAGCCACTTCTGAATGCCCCGCAGCCCAGGACTGAATGGATACACTAACAAGTGCACCGGTGTGAGCAACCACATATGCAGAAGGACGTCTTTCATCTCACAGAAGCGCGAACGTCTTGGCGTTCAAGCACATGGCAGAAACAAGGTGTGAACAGATTAGCTGCTGCTATTTTCTCCGTTCGGCATGCTTCGTTGTAGCTCTCTTGCCGGTCGCCGGCTTAGCGGCTTGCTTTGCGCGACTAGCTCTGGGGAGAGAAGGAGATAGCGCCGGAAACCTCGCCTTTTGCCTTCTTCGGCGCTGGAACCTGGTTGCTGCGCCTTCTCTTTGTCCATGTGCACACACACGATTCCTCAGCGAAAACCATGCAGAAACCTTTCCACGAGCACCCAGGGATGTGCACCCAGCACCACGTGCACGCACACGCAGCTAGAGAAAAGCACCTACCTTTTCACACACTGATGCCTAAGCAAACGCGTGGCCACACACACGCACACATCCGCAAGCGCGCCTACTCCCATCTATTGAGGGAAAGACGGACGAGCTCTTTGGTTGCTCTTCACAGGCTTGTCCCTGATCTATAGCTGAGGGCAAACACTTGTGTGCTTGTGGGAGAGCCTGTGTCTTTCCTGGAAGCGTTTGGGAGTTTTGCTCAGACGCGTGTTTCCTCAAGTTCAAGAATCAAGATCTAGGATACCTGCAGACAGGTGCCTGTTTGTGTGGAGACAGTCTGTTTGAAACTGTGTTCCTCAGCGCCCGCTCTTTCTCCCCGTCGCTCCACACGCCTGGGAGTCCCTTTCTTTCTCTCCACAAGCACGTGTGTTGACTTCGTCGCACATGTGCATCTGCACAAGCGTTGAGCTCAGCAGAGCGTGTCTCTTGACACTTGATGTGCGTTGGCTGTGTCTGCCTGCTCCAGTGAAGAGAGAAACGGGAAATCATCTTGGTAGAGGCAACAAAGCAAAAGCGAGGCAGGATTGACATCTGCTCAACAGAGACGGATTCCCTGCGCTGACACAGTTCACAGTTACACGAGAAGCAATCTGAGCGGTCCGTCGACCGGAGACGTGTTTCCCAAGAGGTCGTTTAGCGAGTGAACAGCAGTGTGCGCGACTTTCAGGAGTGTGCCTGGAAAGTGCCAGAATCACCAGGAGCATCTGTGCAAAAGCTGCTGCCTCTGTGACCGCATTGAGGCACGTTCGCGTGTCTGCGAGTATATAGACGGCTCTTTCGCGTTCACTCCGAGGGAAACGGTCCGCTATTGCTTCTGTGCGCACAGACGCGATTCCCTTGTCTCTTGCGAACACAGGGAACTCTGTGCATCCAAATCTACAGGCTAAGGACGCGTCTGCATATGTTTTGGTGAACAATCGAGTGTGCGTGTTCTGACAGCTGCCTCTATGCAGACGTCTCCACAGAGCCACTTCTGAATGCCCCGCAGCCCAGGACTGAATGGATACACTAACAAGTGCACCGGTGTGAGCAACCACATATGCAGAAGGACGTCTTTCATCTCACAGAAGCGCGAACGTCTTGGCGTTCAAGCACATGGCAGAAACAAGGTGTGAACAGATGAGCTGCTGCTATTTTCTCCGTTCGGCATGCTTCGTTGTAGCTCTCTTGCCGGTCGCCGGCTTAGCGGCTTGCTTTGCGCGACTAGCTCTGGGGAGAGAAGGAGATAGCGCCGGAAACCTCGCCTTTTGCCTTCTTCGGCGCTGGAACCTGGTTGCTGCGCCTTCTCTTTGTCCATGTGCACACACACGATTCCTCAGCGAAAACCATGCAGAAACCTTTCCACGAGCACCCAGGGATGTGCACCCAGCACCACGTGCACGCACACGCAGCTAGAGAAAAGCACCTACCTTTTCACACACTGATGCCTAAGCAAACGCGTGGCCACACACACGCACACATCCGCAAGCGCGCCTACTCCCATCTATTGAGGGAAAGACGGACGAGCTCTTTGGTTGCTCTTCACAGGCTTGTCCCTGATCTATAGCTGAGGGCAAACACTTGTGTGCTTGTGGGAGAGCCTGTGTCTTTCCTGGAAGCGTTTGGGAGTTTTGCTCAGACGCGTGTTTCCTCAAGTTCAAGAATCAAGATCTAGGATACCTGCAGACAGGTGCCTGTTTGTGTGGAGACAGTCTGTTTGAAACTGTGTTCCTCAGCGCCCGCTCTTTCTCCCCGTCGCTCCACACGCCTGGGAGTCCCTTTCTTTCTCTCCACAAGCACGTGTGTTGACTTCGTCGCACATGTGCATCTGCACAAGCGTTGAGCTCAGCAGAGCGTGTCTCTTGACACTTGATGTGCGTTGGCTGTGTCTGCCTGCTCCAGTGAAGAGAGAAACGGGAAATCATCTTGGTAGAGGCAACAAAGCAAAAGCGAGGCAGGATTGACATCTGCTCAACAGAGACGGATTCCCTGCGCTGACACAGTTCACAGTTACACGAGAAGCAATCTGAGCGGTCCGTCGACCGGAGACGTGTTTCCCAAGAGGTCGTTTAGCGAGTGAACAGCAGTGTGCGCGACTTTCAGGAGTGTGCCTGGAAAGTGCCAGAATCACCAGGAGCATCTGTGCAAAAGCTGCTGCCTCTGTGACCGCATTGAGGCACGTTCGCGTGTCTGCGAGTATATAGACGGCTCTTTCGCGTTCACTCCGAGGGAAACGGTCCGCTATTGCTTCTGTGCGCACAGACGCGATTCCCTTGTCTCTTGCGAACACAGGGAACTCTGTGCATCCAAATCTACAGGCTAAGGACGCGTCTGCATATGTTTTGGTGAACAATCGAGTGTGCGTGTTCTGACAGCTGCCTCTATGCAGACGTCTCCACAGAGCCACTTCTGAATGCCCCGCAGCCCAGGACTGAATGGATACACTAACAAGTGCACCGGTGTGAGCAACCACATATGCAGAAGGACGTCTTTCATCTCACAGAAGCGCGAACGTCTTGGCGTTCAAGCACATGGCAGAAACAAGGTGTGAACAGATGAGCTGCTGCTATTTTCTCCGTTCGGCATGCTTCGTTGTAGCTCTCTTGCCGGTCGCCGGCTTAGCGGCTTGCTTTGCGCGACTAGCTCTGGGGAGAGAAGGAGATAGCGCCGGAAACCTCGCCTTTTGCCTTCTTCGGCGCTGGAACCTGGTTGCTGCGCCTTCTCTTTGTCCATGTGCACACACACGATTCCTCAGCGAAAACCATGCAGAAACCTTTCCACGAGCACCCAGGGATGTGCACCCAGCACCACGTGCACGCACACGCAGCTAGAGAAAAGCACCTACCTTTTCACACACTGATGCCTAAGCAAACGCGTGGCCACACACACGCACACATCCGCAAGCGCGCCTACTCCCATCTATTGAGGGAAAGACGGACGAGCTCTTTGGTTGCTCTTCACAGGCTTGTCCCTGATCTATAGCTGAGGGCAAACACTTGTGTGCTTGTGGGAGAGCCTGTGTCTTTCCTGGAAGCGTTTGGGAGTTTTGCTCAGACGCGTGTTTCCTCAAGTTCAAGAATCAAGATCTAGGATACCTGCAGACAGGTGCCTGTTTGTGTGGAGACAGTCTGTTTGAAACTGTGTTCCTCAGCGCCCGCTCTTTCTCCCCGTCGCTCCACACGCCTGGGAGTCCCTTTCTTTCTCTCCACAAGCACGTGTGTTGACTTCGTCGCACATGTGCATCTGCACAAGCGTTGAGCTCAGCAGAGCGTGTCTCTTGACACTTGATGTGCGTTGGCTGTGTCTGCCTGCTCCAGTGAAGAGAGAAACGGGAAATCATCTTGGTAGAGGCAACAAAGCAAAAGCGAGGCAGGATTGACATCTGCTCAACAGAGACGGATTCCCTGCGCTGACACAGTTCACAGTTACACGAGAAGCAATCTGAGCGGTCCGTCGACCGGAGACGTGTTTCCCAAGAGGTCGTTTAGCGAGTGAACAGCAGTGTGCGCGACTTTCAGGAGTGTGCCTGGAAAGTGCCAGAATCACCAGGAGCATCTGTGCAAAAGCTGCTGCCTCTGTGACCGCATTGAGGCACGTTCGCGTGTCTGCGAGTATATAGACGGCTCTTTCGCGTTCACTCCGAGGGAAACGGTCCGCTATTGCTTCTGTGCGCACAGACGCGATTCCCTTGTCTCTTGCGAACACAGGGAACTCTGTGCATCCAAATCTACAGGCTAAGGACGCGTCTGCATATGTTTTGGTGAACAATCGAGTGTGCGTGTTCTGACAGCTGCCTCTATGCAGACGTCTCCACAGAGCCACTTCTGAATGCCCCGCAGCCCAGGACTGAATGGATACACTAACAAGTGCACCGGTGTGAGCAACCACATATGCAGAAGGACGTCTTTCATCTCACAGAAGCGCGAACGTCTTGGCGTTCAAGCACATGGCAGAAACAAGGTGTGAACAGATTAGCTGCTGCTATTTTCTCCGTTCGGCATGCTTCGTTGTAGCTCTCTTGCCGGTCGCCGGCTTAGCGGCTTGCTTTGCGCGACTAGCTCTGGGGAGAGAAGGAGATAGCGCCGGAAACCTCGCCTTTTGCCTTCTTCGGCGCTGGAACCTGGTTGCTGCGCCTTCTCTTTGTCCATGTGCACACACACGATTCCTCAGCGAAAACCATGCAGAAACCTTTCCACGAGCACCCAGGGATGTGCACCCAGCACCACGTGCACGCACACGCAGCTAGAGAAAAGCACCTACCTTTTCACACACTGATGCCTAAGCAAACGCGTGGCCACACACACGCACACATCCGCAAGCGCGCCTACTCCCATCTATTGAGGGAAAGACGGACGAGCTCTTTGGTTGCTCTTCACAGGCTTGTCCCTGATCTATAGCTGAGGGCAAACACTTGTGTGCTTGTGGGAGAGCCTGTGTCTTTCCTGGAAGCGTTTGGGAGTTTTGCTCAGACGCGTGTTTCCTCAAGTTCAAGAATCAAGATCTAGGATACCTGCAGACAGGTGCCTGTTTGTGTGGAGACAGTCTGTTTGAAACTGTGTTCCTCAGCGCCCGCTCTTTCTCCCCGTCGCTCCACACGCCTGGGAGTCCCTTTCTTTCTCTCCACAAGCACGTGTGTTGACTTCGTCGCACATGTGCATCTGCACAAGCGTTGAGCTCAGCAGAGCGTGTCTCTTGACACTTGATGTGCGTTGGCTGTGTCTGCGTGCTCCAGTGAAGAGAGAAACGGGAAATCATCTTGGTAGAGGCAACAAAGCAAAAGCGAGGCAGGATTGACATCTGCTCAACAGAGACGGATTCCCTGCGCTGACACAGTTCACAGTTACACGAGAAGCAATCTGAGCGGTCCGTCGACCGGAGACGTGTTTCCCAAGAGGTCGTTTAGCGAGTGAACAGCAGTGTGCGCGACTTTCAGGAGTGTGCCTGGAAAGTGCCAGAATCACCAGGAGCATCTGTGCAAAAGCTGCTGCCTCTGTGACCGCATTGAGGCACGTTCGCGTGTCTGCGAGTATATAGACGGCTCTTTCGCGTTCACTCCGAGGGAAACGGTCCGCTATTGCTTCTGTGCGCACAGACGCGATTCCCTTGTCTCTTGCGAACACAGGGAACTCTGTGCATCCAAATCTACAGGCTAAGGACGCGTCTGCATATGTTTTGGTGAACAATCGAGTGTGCGTGTTCTGACAGCTGCCTCTATGCAGACGTCTCCACAGAGCCACTTCTGAATGCCCCGCAGCCCAGGACTGAATGGATACACTAACAAGTGCACCGGTGTGAGCAACCACATATGCAGAAGGACGTCTTTCATCTCACAGAAGCGCGAACGTCTTGGCGTTCAAGCACATGGCAGAAACAAGGTGTGAACAGATGAGCTGCTGCTATTTTCTCCGTTCGGCATGCTTCGTTGTAGCTCTCTTGCCGGTCGCCGGCTTAGCGGCTTGCTTTGCGCGACTAGCTCTGGGGAGAGAAGGAGATAGCGCCGGAAACCTCGCCTTTTGCCTTCTTCGGCGCTGGAACCTGGTTGCTGCGCCTTCTCTTTGTCCATGTGCACACACACGATTCCTCAGCGAAAACCATGCAGAAACCTTTCCACGAGCACCCAGGGATGTGCACCCAGCACCACGTGCACGCACACGCAGCTAGAGAAAAGCACCTACCTTTTCACACACTGATGCCTAAGCAAACGCGTGGCCACACACACGCACACATCCGCAAGCGCGCCTACTCCCATCTATTGAGGGAAAGACGGACGAGCTCTTTGGTTGCTCTTCACAGGCTTGTCCCTGATCTATAGCTGAGGGCAAACACTTGTGTGCTTGTGGGAGAGCCTGTGTCTTTCCTGGAAGCGTTTGGGAGTTTTGCTCAGACGCGTGTTTCCTCAAGTTCAAGAATCAAGATCTAGGATACCTGCAGACAGGTGCCTGTTTGTGTGGAGACAGTCTGTTTGAAACTGTGTTCCTCAGCGCCCGCTCTTTCTCCCCGTCGCTCCACACGCCTGGGAGTCCCTTTCTTTCTCTCCACAAGCACGTGTGTTGACTTCGTCGCACATGTGCATCTGCACAAGCGTTGAGCTCAGCAGAGCGTGTCTCTTGACACTTGATGTGCGTTGGCTGTGTCTGCCTGCTCCAGTGAAGAGAGAAACGGGAAATCATCTTGGTAGAGGCAACAAAGCAAAGGCGAGGCAGGATTGACATCTGCTCAACAGAGACGGATTCCCTGCGCTGACACAGTTCACAGTTACACGAGAAGCAATCTGAGCGGTCCGTCGACCGGAGACGTGTTTCCCAAGAGGTCGTTTAGCGAGTGAACAGCAGTGTGCGCGACTTTCAGGAGTGTGCCTGGAAAGTGCCAGAATCACCAGGAGCATCTGTGCAAAAGCTGCTGCCTCTGTGACCGCATTGAGGCACGTTCGCGTGTCTGCGAGTATATAGACGGCTCTTTCGCGTTCACTCCGAGGGAAACGGTCCGCTATTGCTTCTGTGCGCACAGACGCGATTCCCTTGTCTCTTGCGAACACAGGGAACTCTGTGCATCCAAATCTACAGGCTAAGGACGCGTCTGCATATGTTTTGGTGAACAATCGAGTGTGCGTGTTCTGACAGCTGCCTCTATGCAGACGTCTCCACAGAGCCACTTCTGAATGCCCCGCAGCCCAGGACTGAATGGATACACTAACAAGTGCACCGGTGTGAGCAACCACATATGCAGAAGGACGTCTTTCATCTCACAGAAGCGCGAACGTCTTGGCGTTCAAGCACATGGCAGAAACAAGGTGTGAACAGATGAGCTGCTGCTATTTTCTCCGTTCGGCATGCTTCGTTGTAGCTCTCTTGCCGGTCGCCGGCTTAGCGGCTTGCTTTGCGCGACTAGCTCTGGGGAGAGAAGGAGATAGCGCCGGAAACCTCGCCTTTTGCCTTCTTCGGCGCTGGAACCTGGTTGCTGCGCCTTCTCTTTGTCCATGTGCACACACACGATTCCTCAGCGAAAACCATGCAGAAACCTTTCCACGAGCACCCAGGGATGTGCACCCAGCACCACGTGCACGCACACGCAGCTAGAGAAAAGCACCTACCTTTTCACACACTGATGCCTAAGCAAACGCGTGGCCACACACACGCACACATCCGCAAGCGCGCCTACTCCCATCTATTGAGGGAAAGACGGACGAGCTCTTTGGTTGCTCTTCACAGGCTTGTCCCTGATCTATAGCTGAGGGCAAACACTTGTGTGCTTGTGGGAGAGCCTGTGTCTTTCCTGGAAGCGTTTGGGAGTTTTGCTCAGACGCGTGTTTCCTCAAGTTCAAGAATCAAGATCTAGGATACCTGCAGACAGGTGCCTGTTTGTGTGGAGACAGTCTGTTTGAAACTGTGTTCCTCAGCGCCCGCTCTTTCTCCCCGTCGCTCCACACGCCTGGGAGTCCCTTTCTTTCTCTCCACAAGCACGTGTGTTGACTTCGTCGCACATGTGCATCTGCACAAGCGTTGAGCTCAGCAGAGCGTGTCTCTTGACACTTGATGTGCGTTGGCTGTGTCTGCGTGCTCCAGTGAAGAGAGAAACGGGAAATCATCTTGGTAGAGGCAACAAAGCAAAAGCGAGGCAGGATTGACATCTGCTCAACAGAGACGGATTCCCTGCGCTGACACAGTTCACAGTTACACGAGAAGCAATCTGAGCGGTCCGTCGACCGGAGACGTGTTTCCCAAGAGGTCGTTTAGCGAGTGAACAGCAGTGTGCGCGACTTTCAGGAGTGTGCCTGGAAAGTGCCAGAATCACCAGGAGCATCTGTGCAAAAGCTGCTGCCTCTGTGACCGCATTGAGGCACGTTCGCGTGTCTGCGAGTATATAGACGGCTCTTTCGCGTTCACTCCGAGGGAAACGGTCCGCTATTGCTTCTGTGCGCACAGACGCGATTCCCTTGTCTCTTGCGAACACAGGGAACTCTGTGCATCCAAATCTACAGGCTAAGGACGCGTCTGCATATGTTTTGGTGAACAATCGAGTGTGCGTGTTCTGACAGCTGCCTCTATGCAGACGTCTCCACAGAGCCACTTCTGAATGCCCCGCAGCCCAGGACTGAATGGATACACTAACAAGTGCACCGGTGTGAGCAACCACATATGCAGAAGGACGTCTTTCATCTCACAGAAGCGCGAACGTCTTGGCGTTCAAGCACATGGCAGAAACAAGGTGTGAACAGATGAGCTGCTGCTATTTTCTCCGTTCGGCATGCTTCGTTGTAGCTCTCTTGCCGGTCGCCGGCTTAGCGGCTTGCTTTGCGCGACTAGCTCTGGGGAGAGAAGGAGATAGCGCCGGAAACCTCGCCTTTTGCCTTCTTCGGCGCTGGAACCTGGTTGCTGCGCCTTCTCTTTGTCCATGTGCACACACACGATTCCTCAGCGAAAACCATGCAGAAACCTTTCCACGAGCACCCAGGGATGTGCACCCAGCACCACGTGCACGCACACGCAGCTAGAGAAAAGCACCTACCTTTTCACACACTGATGCCTAAGCAAACGCGTGGCCACACACACGCACACATCCGCAAGCGCGCCTACTCCCATCTATTGAGGGAAAGACGGACGAGCTCTTTGGTTGCTCTTCACAGGCTTGTCCCTGATCTATAGCTGAGGGCAAACACTTGTGTGCTTGTGGGAGAGCCTGTGTCTTTCCTGGAAGCGTTTGGGAGTTTTGCTCAGACGCGTGTTTCCTCAAGTTCAAGAATCAAGATCTAGGATACCTGCAGACAGGTGCCTGTTTGTGTGGAGACAGTCTGTTTGAAACTGTGTTCCTCAGCGCCCGCTCTTTCTCCCCGTCGCTCCACACGCCTGGGAGTCCCTTTCTTTCTCTCCACAAGCACGTGTGTTGACTTCGTCGCACATGTGCATCTGCACAAGCGTTGAGCTCAGCAGAGCGTGTCTCTTGACACTTGATGTGCGTTGGCTGTGTCTGCCTGCTCCAGTGAAGAGAGAAACGGGAAATCATCTTGGTAGAGGCAACAAAGCAAAAGCGAGGCAGGATTGACATCTGCTCAACAGAGACGGATTCCCTGCGCTGACACAGTTCACAGTTACACGAGAAGCAATCTGAGCGGTCCGTCGACCGGAGACGTGTTTCCCAAGAGGTCGTTTAGCGAGTGAACAGCAGTGTGCGCGACTTTCAGGAGTGTGCCTGGAAAGTGCCAGAATCACCAGGAGCATCTGTGCAAAAGCTGCTGCCTCTGTGACCGCATTGAGGCACGTTCGCGTGTCTGCGAGTATATAGACGGCTCTTTCGCGTTCACTCCGAGGGAAACGGTCCGCTATTGCTTCTGTGCGCACAGACGCGATTCCCTTGTCTCTTGCGAACACAGGGAACTCTGTGCATCCAAATCTACAGGCTAAGGACGCGTCTGCATATGTTTTGGTGAACAATCGAGTGTGCGTGTTCTGACAGCTGCCTCTATGCAGACGTCTCCACAGAGCCACTTCTGAATGCCCCGCAGCCCAGGACTGAATGGATACACTAACAAGTGCACCGGTGTGAGCAACCACATATGCAGAAGGACGTCTTTCATCTCACAGAAGCGCGAACGTCTTGGCGTTCAAGCACATGGCAGAAACAAGGTGTGAACAGATGAGCTGCTGCTATTTTCTCCGTTCGGCATGCTTCGTTGTAGCTCTCTTGCCGGTCGCCGGCTTAGCGGCTTGCTTTGCGCGACTAGCTCTGGGGAGAGAAGGAGATAGCGCCGGAAACCTCGCCTTTTGCCTTCTTCGGCGCTGGAACCTGGTTGCTGCGCCTTCTCTTTGTCCATGTGCACACACACGATTCCTCAGCGAAAACCATGCAGAAACCTTTCCACGAGCACCCAGGGATGTGCACCCAGCACCACGTGCACGCACACGCAGCTAGAGAAAAGCACCTACCTTTTCACACACTGATGCCTAAGCAAACGCGTGGCCACACACACGCACACATCCGCAAGCGCGCCTACTCCCATCTATTGAGGGAAAGACGGACGAGCTCTTTGGTTGCTCTTCACAGGCTTGTCCCTGATCTATAGCTGAGGGCAAACACTTGTGTGCTTGTGGGAGAGCCTGTGTCTTTCCTGGAAGCGTTTGGGAGTTTTGCTCAGACGCGTGTTTCCTCAAGTTCAAGAATCAAGATCTAGGATACCTGCAGACAGGTGCCTGTTTGTGTGGAGACAGTCTGTTTGAAACTGTGTTCCTCAGCGCCCGCTCTTTCTCCCCGTCGCTCCACACGCCTGGGAGTCCCTTTCTTTCTCTCCACAAGCACGTGTGTTGACTTCGTCGCACATGTGCATCTGCACAAGCGTTGAGCTCAGCAGAGCGTGTCTCTTGACACTTGATGTGCGTTGGCTGTGTCTGCGTGCTCCAGTGAAGAGAGAAACGGGAAATCATCTTGGTAGAGGCAACAAAGCAAAAGCGAGGCAGGATTGACATCTGCTCAACAGAGACGGATTCCCTGCGCTGACACAGTTCACAGTTACACGAGAAGCAATCTGAGCGGTCCGTCGACCGGAGACGTGTTTCCCAAGAGGTCGTTTAGCGAGTGAACAGCAGTGTGCGCGACTTTCAGGAGTGTGCCTGGAAAGTGCCAGAATCACCAGGAGCATCTGTGCAAAAGCTGCTGCCTCTGTGACCGCATTGAGGCACGTTCGCGTGTCTGCGAGTATATAGACGGCTCTTTCGCGTTCACTCCGAGGGAAACGGTCCGCTATTGCTTCTGTGCGCACAGACGCGATTCCCTTGTCTCTTGCGAACACAGGGAACTCTGTGCATCCAAATCTACAGGCTAAGGACGCGTCTGCATATGTTTTGGTGAACAATCGAGTGTGCGTGTTCTGACAGCTGCCTCTATGCAGACGTCTCCACAGAGCCACTTCTGAATGCCCCGCAGCCCAGGACTGAATGGATACACTAACAAGTGCACCGGTGTGAGCAACCACATATGCAGAAGGACGTCTTTCATCTCACAGAAGCGCGAACGTCTTGGCGTTCAAGCACATGGCAGAAACAAGGTGTGAACAGATGAGCTGCTGCTATTTTCTCCGTTCGGCATGCTTCGTTGTAGCTCTCTTGCCGGTCGCCGGCTTAGCGGCTTGCTTTGCGCGACTAGCTCTGGGGAGAGAAGGAGATAGCGCCGGAAACCTCGCCTTTTGCCTTCTTCGGCGCTGGAACCTGGTTGCTGCGCCTTCTCTTTGTCCATGTGCACACACACGATTCCTCAGCGAAAACCATGCAGAAACCTTTCCACGAGCACCCAGGGATGTGCACCCAGCACCACGTGCACGCACACGCAGCTAGAGAAAAGCACCTACCTTTTCACACACTGATGCCTAAGCAAACGCGTGGCCACACACACGCACACATCCGCAAGCGCGCCTACTCCCATCTATTGAGGGAAAGACGGACGAGCTCTTTGGTTGCTCTTCACAGGCTTGTCCCTGATCTATAGCTGAGGGCAAACACTTGTGTGCTTGTGGGAGAGCCTGTGTCTTTCCTGGAAGCGTTTGGGAGTTTTGCTCAGACGCGTGTTTCCTCAAGTTCAAGAATCAAGATCTAGGATACCTGCAGACAGGTGCCTGTTTGTGTGGAGACAGTCTGTTTGAAACTGTGTTCCTCAGCGCCCGCTCTTTCTCCCCGTCGCTCCACACGCCTGGGAGTCCCTTTCTTTCTCTCCACAAGCACGTGTGTTGACTTCGTCGCACATGTGCATCTGCACAAGCGTTGAGCTCAGCAGAGCGTGTCTCTTGACACTTGATGTGCGTTGGCTGTGTCTGCCTGCTCCAGTGAAGAGAGAAACGGGAAATCATCTTGGTAGAGGCAACAAAGCAAAAGCGAGGCAGGATCCACATCTGCTTAACAGAGACGGATTCCCTGCGCTGACACAGTTCACAGTTACACGAGAAGCAATCTGAGCGGTCCGTCGACCGGAGACGTGTTTCCCAAGAGGTCGTTTAGCGAGTGAACAGCAGTGTGCGCGACTTTCAGGAGTGTGCCTGGAAAGTGCCAGAATCACCAGGAGCATCTGTGCAAAAGCTGCTGCCTCTGTGACCGCATTGAGGCACGTTCGCGTGTCTGCGAGTATATAGACGGCTCTTTCGCGTTCACTCCGAGGGAAACGGTCCGCTATTGCTTCTGTGCGCACAGACGCGATTCCCTTGTCTCTTGCGAACACAGGGAACTCTGTGCATCCAAATCTACAGGCTAAGGACGCGTCTGCATATGTTTTGGTGAACAATCGAGTGTGCGTGTTCTGACAGCTGCCTCTATGCAGACGTCTCCACAGAGCCACTTCTGAATGCCCCGCAGCCCAGGACTGAATGGATACACTAACAAGTGCACCGGTGTGAGCAACCACATATGCAGAAGGACGTCTTTCATCTCACAGAAGCGCGAACGTCTTGGCGTTCAAGCACATGGCAGAAACAAGGTGTGAACAGATGAGCTGCTGCTATTTTCTCCGTTCGGCATGCTTCGTTGTAGCTCTCTTGCCGGTCGCCGGCTTAGCGGCTTGCTTTGCGCGACTAGCTCTGGGGAGAGAAGGAGATAGCGCCGGAAACCTCGCCTTTTGCCTTCTTCGGCGCTGGAACCTGGTTGCTGCGCCTTCTCTTTGTCCATGTGCACACACACGATTCCTCAGCGAAAACCATGCAGAAACCTTTCCACGAGCACCCAGGGATGTGCACCCAGCACCACGTGCACGCACACGCAGCTAGAGAAAAGCACCTACCTTTTCACACACTGATGCCTAAGCAAACGCGTGGCCACACACACGCACACATCCGCAAGCGCGCCTACTCCCATCTATTGAGGGAAAGACGGACGAGCTCTTTGGTTGCTCTTCACAGGCTTGTCCCTGATCTATAGCTGAGGGCAAACACTTGTGTGCTTGTGGGAGAGCCTGTGTCTTTCCTGGAAGCGTTTGGGAGTTTTGCTCAGACGCGTGTTTCCTCAAGTTCAAGAATCAAGATCTAGGATACCTGCAGACAGGTGCCTGTTTGTGTGGAGACAGTCTGTTTGAAACTGTGTTCCTCAGCGCCCGCTCTTTCTCCCCGTCGCTCCACACGCCTGGGAGTCCCTTTCTTTCTCTCCACAAGCACGTGTGTTGACTTCGTCGCACATGTGCATCTGCACAAGCGTTGAGCTCAGCAGAGCGTGTCTCTTGACACTTGATGTGCGTTGGCTGTGTCTGCCTGCTCCAGTGAAGAGAGAAACGGGAAATCATCTTGGTAGAGGCAACAAAGCAAAAGCGAGGCAGGATCCACATCTGCTCAACAGAGACGGATTCCCTGCGCTGACACAGTTCACAGTTACACGAGAAGCAATCTGAGCGGTCCGTCGACCGGAGACGTGTTTCCCAAGAGGTCGTTTAGCGAGTGAACAGCAGTGTGCGCGACTTTCAGGAGTGTGCCTGGAAAGTGCCAGAATCACCAGGAGCATCTGTGCAAAAGCTGCTGCCTCTGTGACCGCATTGAGGCACGTTCGCGTGTCTGCGAGTATATAGACGGCTCTTTCGCGTTCACTCCGAGGGAAACGGTCCGCTATTGCTTCTGTGCGCACAGACGCGATTCCCTTGTCTCTTGCGAACACAGGGAACTCTGTGCATCCAAATCTACAGGCTAAGGACGCGTCTGCATATGTTTTGGTGAACAATCGAGTGTGCGTGTTCTGACAGCTGCCTCTATGCAGACGTCTCCACAGAGCCACTTCTGAATGCCCCGCAGCCCAGGACTGAATGGATACACTAACAAGTGCACCGGTGTGAGCAACCACATATGCAGAAGGACGTCTTTCATCTCACAGAAGCGCGAACGTCTTGGCGTTCAAGCACATGGCAGAAACAAGGTGTGAACAGATGAGCTGCTGCTATTTTCTCCGTTCGGCATGCTTCGTTGTAGCTCTCTTGCCGGTCGCCGGCTTAGCGGCTTGCTTTGCGCGACTAGCTCTGGGGAGAGAAGGAGATAGCGCCGGAAACCTCGCCTTTTGCCTTCTTCGGCGCTGGAACCTGGTTGCTGCGCCTTCTCTTTGTCCATGTGCACACACACGATTCCTCAGCGAAAACCATGCAGAAACCTTTCCACGAGCACCCAGGGATGTGCACCCAGCACCACGTGCACGCACACGCAGCTAGAGAAAAGCACCTACCTTTTCACACACTGATGCCTAAGCAAACGCGTGGCCACACACACGCACACATCCGCAAGCGCGCCTACTCCCATCTATTGAGGGAAAGACGGACGAGCTCTTTGGTTGCTCTTCACAGGCTTGTCCCTGATCTATAGCTGAGGGCAAACACTTGTGTGCTTGTGGGAGAGCCTGTGTCTTTCCTGGAAGCGTTTGGGAGTTTTGCTCAGACGCGTGTTTCCTCAAGTTCAAGAATCAAGATCTAGGATACCTGCAGACAGGTGCCTGTTTGTGTGGAGACAGTCTGTTTGAAACTGTGTTCCTCAGCGCCCGCTCTTTCTCCCCGTCGCTCCACACGCCTGGGAGTCCCTTTCTTTCTCTCCACAAGCACGTGTGTTGACTTCGTCGCACATGTGCATCTGCACAAGCGTTGAGCTCAGCAGAGCGTGTCTCTTGACACTTGATGTGCGTTGGCTGTGTCTGCCTGCTCCAGTGAAGAGAGAAACGGGAAATCATCTTGGTAGAGGCAACAAAGCAAAAGCGAGGCAGGATCCACATCTGCTTAACAGAGACGGATTCCCTGCGCTGACACAGTTCACAGTTACACGAGAAGCAATCTGAGCGGTCCGTCGACCGGAGACGTGTTTCCCAAGAGGTCGTTTAGCGAGTGAACAGCAGTGTGCGCGACTTTCAGGAGTGTGCCTGGAAAGTGCCAGAATCACCAGGAGCATCTGTGCAAAAGCTGCTGCCTCTGTGACCGCATTGAGGCACGTTCGCGTGTCTGCGAGTATATAGACGGCTCTTTCGCGTTCACTCCGAGGGAAACGGTCCGCTATTGCTTCTGTGCGCACAGACGCGATTCCCTTGTCTCTTGCGAACACAGGGAACTCTGTGCATCCAAATCTACAGGCTAAGGACGCGTCTGCATATGTTTTGGTGAACAATCGAGTGTGCGTGTTCTGACAGCTGCCTCTATGCAGACGTCTCCACAGAGCCACTTCTGAATGCCCCGCAGCCCAGGACTGAATGGATACACTAACAAGTGCACCGGTGTGAGCAACCACATATGCAGAAGGACGTCTTTCATCTCACAGAAGCGCGAACGTCTTGGCGTTCAAGCACATGGCAGAAACAAGGTGTGAACAGATGAGCTGCTGCTATTTTCTCCGTTCGGCATGCTTCGTTGTAGCTCTCTTGCCGGTCGCCGGCTTAGCGGCTTGCTTTGCGCGACTAGCTCTGGGGAGAGAAGGAGATAGCGCCGGAAACCTCGCCTTTTGCCTTCTTCGGCGCTGGAACCTGGTTGCTGCGCCTTCTCTTTGTCCATGTGCACACACACGATTCCTCAGCGAAAACCATGCAGAAACCTTTCCACGAGCACCCAGGGATGTGCACCCAGCACCACGTGCACGCACACGCAGCTAGAGAAAAGCACCTACCTTTTCACACACTGATGCCTAAGCAAACGCGTGGCCACACACACGCACACATCCGCAAGCGCGCCTACTCCCATCTATTGAGGGAAAGACGGACGAGCTCTTTGGTTGCTCTTCACAGGCTTGTCCCTGATCTATAGCTGAGGGCAAACACTTGTGTGCTTGTGGGAGAGCCTGTGTCTTTCCTGGAAGCGTTTGGGAGTTTTGCTCAGACGCGTGTTTCCTCAAGTTCAAGAATCAAGATCTAGGATACCTGCAGACAGGTGCCTGTTTGTGTGGAGACAGTCTGTTTGAAACTGTGTTCCTCAGCGCCCGCTCTTTCTCCCCGTCGCTCCACACGCCTGGGAGTCCCTTTCTTTCTCTCCACAAGCACGTGTGTTGACTTCGTCGCACATGTGCATCTGCACAAGCGTTGAGCTCAGCAGAGCGTGTCTCTTGACACTTGATGTGCGTTGGCTGTGTCTGCCTGCTCCAGTGAAGAGAGAAACGGGAAATCATCTTGGTAGAGGCAACAAAGCAAAGGCGAGGCAGGATTGACATCTGCTCAACAGAGACGGATTCCCTGCGCTGACACAGTTCACAGTTACACGAGAAGCAATCTGAGCGGTCCGTCGACCGGAGACGTGTTTCCCAAGAGGTCGTTTAGCGAGTGAACAGCAGTGTGCGCGACTTTCAGGAGTGTGCCTGGAAAGTGCCAGAATCACCAGGAGCATCTGTGCAAAAGCTGCTGCCTCTGTGACCGCATTGAGGCACGTTCGCGTGTCTGCGAGTATATAGACGGCTCTTTCGCGTTCACTCCGAGGGAAACGGTCCGCTATTGCTTCTGTGCGCACAGACGCGATTCCCTTGTCTCTTGCGAACACAGGGAACTCTGTGCATCCAAATCTACAGGCTAAGGACGCGTCTGCATATGTTTTGGTGAACAATCGAGTGTGCGTGTTCTGACAGCTGCCTCTATGCAGACGTCTCCACAGAGCCACTTCTGAATGCCCCGCAGCCCAGGACTGAATGGATACACTAACAAGTGCACCGGTGTGAGCAACCACATATGCAGAAGGACGTCTTTCATCTCACAGAAGCGCGAACGTCTTGGCGTTCAAGCACATGGCAGAAACAAGGTGTGAACAGATGAGCTGCTGCTATTTTCTCCGTTCGGCATGCTTCGTTGTAGCTCTCTTGCCGGTCGCCGGCTTAGCGGCTTGCTTTGCGCGACTAGCTCTGGGGAGAGAAGGAGATAGCGCCGGAAACCTCGCCTTTTGCCTTCTTCGGCGCTGGAACCTGGTTGCTGCGCCTTCTCTTTGTCCATGTGCACACACACGATTCCTCAGCGAAAACCATGCAGAAACCTTTCCACGAGCACCCAGGGATGTGCACCCAGCACCACGTGCACGCACACGCAGCTAGAGAAAAGCACCTACCTTTTCACACACTGATGCCTAAGCAAACGCGTGGCCACACACACGCACACATCCGCAAGCGCGCCTACTCCCATCTATTGAGGGAAAGACGGACGAGCTCTTTGGTTGCTCTTCACAGGCTTGTCCCTGATCTATAGCTGAGGGCAAACACTTGTGTGCTTGTGGGAGAGCCTGTGTCTTTCCTGGAAGCGTTTGGGAGTTTTGCTCAGACGCGTGTTTCCTCAAGTTCAAGAATCAAGATCTAGGATACCTGCAGACAGGTGCCTGTTTGTGTGGAGACAGTCTGTTTGAAACTGTGTTCCTCAGCGCCCGCTCTTTCTCCCCGTCGCTCCACACGCCTGGGAGTCCCTTTCTTTCTCTCCACAAGCACGTGTGTTGACTTCGTCGCACATGTGCATCTGCACAAGCGTTGAGCTCAGCAGAGCGTGTCTCTTGACACTTGATGTGCGTTGGCTGTGTCTGCCTGCTCCAGTGAAGAGAGAAACGGGAAATCATCTTGGTAGAGGCAACAAAGCAAAAGCGAGGCAGGATTGACATCTGCTCAACAGAGACGGATTCCCTGCGCTGACACAGTTCACAGTTACACGAGAAGCAATCTGAGCGGTCCGTCGACCGGAGACGTGTTTCCCAAGAGGTCGTTTAGCGAGTGAACAGCAGTGTGCGCGACTTTCAGGAGTGTGCCTGGAAAGTGCCAGAATCACCAGGAGCATCTGTGCAAAAGCTGCTGCCTCTGTGACCGCATTGAGGCACGTTCGCGTGTCTGCGAGTATATAGACGGCTCTTTCGCGTTCACTCCGAGGGAAACGGTCCGCTATTGCTTCTGTGCGCACAGACGCGATTCCCTTGTCTCTTGCGAACACAGGGAACTCTGTGCATCCAAATCTACAGGCTAAGGACGCGTCTGCATATGTTTTGGTGAACAATCGAGTGTGCGTGTTCTGACAGCTGCCTCTATGCAGACGTCTCCACAGAGCCACTTCTGAATGCCCCGCAGCCCAGGACTGAATGGATACACTAACAAGTGCACCGGTGTGAGCAACCACATATGCAGAAGGACGTCTTTCATCTCACAGAAGCGCGAACGTCTTGGCGTTCAAGCACATGGCAGAAACAAGGTGTGAACAGATGAGCTGCTGCTATTTTCTCCGTTCGGCATGCTTCGTTGTAGCTCTCTTGCCGGTCGCCGGCTTAGCGGCTTGCTTTGCGCGACTAGCTCTGGGGAGAGAAGGAGATAGCGCCGGAAACCTCGCCTTTTGCCTTCTTCGGCGCTGGAACCTGGTTGCTGCGCCTTCTCTTTGTCCATGTGCACACACACGATTCCTCAGCGAAAACCATGCAGAAACCTTTCCACGAGCACCCAGGGATGTGCACCCAGCACCACGTGCACGCACACGCAGCTAGAGAAAAGCACCTACCTTTTCACACACTGATGCCTAAGCAAACGCGTGGCCACACACACGCACACATCCGCAAGCGCGCCTACTCCCATCTATTGAGGGAAAGACGGACGAGCTCTTTGGTTGCTCTTCACAGGCTTGTCCCTGATCTATAGCTGAGGGCAAACACTTGTGTGCTTGTGGGAGAGCCTGTGTCTTTCCTGGAAGCGTTTGGGAGTTTTGCTCAGACGCGTGTTTCCTCAAGTTCAAGAATCAAGATCTAGGATACCTGCAGACAGGTGCCTGTTTGTGTGGAGACAGTCTGTTTGAAACTGTGTTCCTCAGCGCCCGCTCTTTCTCCCCGTCGCTCCACACGCCTGGGAGTCCCTTTCTTTCTCTCCACAAGCACGTGTGTTGACTTCGTCGCACATGTGCATCTGCACAAGCGTTGAGCTCAGCAGAGCGTGTCTCTTGACACTTGATGTGCGTTGGCTGTGTCTGCCTGCTCCAGTGAAGAGAGAAACGGGAAATCATCTTGGTAGAGGCAACAAAGCAAAAGCGAGGCAGGATCCACATCTGCTCAACAGAGACGGATTCCCTGCGCTGACACAGTTCACAGTTACACGAGAAGCAATCTGAGCGGTCCGTCGACCGGAGACGTGTTTCCCAAGAGGTCGTTTAGCGAGTGAACAGCAGTGTGCGCGACTTTCAGGAGTGTGCCTGGAAAGTGCCAGAATCACCAGGAGCATCTGTGCAAAAGCTGCTGCCTCTGTGACCGCATTGAGGCACGTTCGCGTGTCTGCGAGTATATAGACGGCTCTTTCGCGTTCACTCCGAGGGAAACGGTCCGCTATTGCTTCTGTGCGCACAGACGCGATTCCCTTGTCTCTTGCGAACACAGGGAACTCTGTGCATCCAAATCTACAGGCTAAGGACGCGTCTGCATATGTTTTGGTGAACAATCGAGTGTGCGTGTTCTGACAGCTGCCTCTATGCAGACGTCTCCACAGAGCCACTTCTGAATGCCCCGCAGCCCAGGACTGAATGGATACACTAACAAGTGCACCGGTGTGAGCAACCACATATGCAGAAGGACGTCTTTCATCTCACAGAAGCGCGAACGTCTTGGCGTTCAAGCACATGGCAGAAACAAGGTGTGAACAGATGAGCTGCTGCTATTTTCTCCGTTCGGCATGCTTCGTTGTAGCTCTCTTGCCGGTCGCCGGCTTAGCGGCTTGCTTTGCGCGACTAGCTCTGGGGAGAGAAGGAGATAGCGCCGGAAACCTCGCCTTTTGCCTTCTTCGGCGCTGGAACCTGGTTGCTGCGCCTTCTCTTTGTCCATGTGCACACACACGATTCCTCAGCGAAAACCATGCAGAAACCTTTCCACGAGCACCCAGGGATGTGCACCCAGCACCACGTGCACGCACACGCAGCTAGAGAAAAGCACCTACCTTTTCACACACTGATGCCTAAGCAAACGCGTGGCCACACACACGCACACATCCGCAAGCGCGCCTACTCCCATCTATTGAGGGAAAGACGGACGAGCTCTTTGGTTGCTCTTCACAGGCTTGTCCCTGATCTATAGCTGAGGGCAAACACTTGTGTGCTTGTGGGAGAGCCTGTGTCTTTCCTGGAAGCGTTTGGGAGTTTTGCTCAGACGCGTGTTTCCTCAAGTTCAAGAATCAAGATCTAGGATACCTGCAGACAGGTGCCTGTTTGTGTGGAGACAGTCTGTTTGAAACTGTGTTCCTCAGCGCCCGCTCTTTCTCCCCGTCGCTCCACACGCCTGGGAGTCCCTTTCTTTCTCTCCACAAGCACGTGTGTTGACTTCGTCGCACATGTGCATCTGCACAAGCGTTGAGCTCAGCAGAGCGTGTCTCTTGACACTTGATGTGCGTTGGCTGTGTCTGCCTGCTCCAGTGAAGAGAGAAACGGGAAATCATCTTGGTAGAGGCAACAAAGCAAAAGCGAGGCAGGATTGACATCTGCTCAACAGAGACGGATTCCCTGCGCTGACACAGTTCACAGTTACACGAGAAGCAATCTGAGCGGTCCGTCGACCGGAGACGTGTTTCCCAAGAGGTCGTTTAGCGAGTGAACAGCAGTGTGCGCGACTTTCAGGAGTGTGCCTGGAAAGTGCCAGAATCACCAGGAGCATCTGTGCAAAAGCTGCTGCCTCTGTGACCGCATTGAGGCACGTTCGCGTGTCTGCGAGTATATAGACGGCTCTTTCGCGTTCACTCCGAGGGAAACGGTCCGCTATTGCTTCTGTGCGCACAGACGCGATTCCCTTGTCTCTTGCGAACACAGGGAACTCTGTGCATCCAAATCTACAGGCTAAGGACGCGTCTGCATATGTTTTGGTGAACAATCGAGTGTGCGTGTTCTGACAGCTGCCTCTATGCAGACGTCTCCACAGAGCCACTTCTGAATGCCCCGCAGCCCAGGACTGAATGGATACACTAACAAGTGCACCGGTGTGAGCAACCACATATGCAGAAGGACGTCTTTCATCTCACAGAAGCGCGAACGTCTTGGCGTTCAAGCACATGGCAGAAACAAGGTGTGAACAGATGAGCTGCTGCTATTTTCTCCGTTCGGCATGCTTCGTTGTAGCTCTCTTGCCGGTCGCCGGCTTAGCGGCTTGCTTTGCGCGACTAGCTCTGGGGAGAGAAGGAGATAGCGCCGGAAACCTCGCCTTTTGCCTTCTTCGGCGCTGGAACCTGGTTGCTGCGCCTTCTCTTTGTCCATGTGCACACACACGATTCCTCAGCGAAAACCATGCAGAAACCTTTCCACGAGCACCCAGGGATGTGCACCCAGCACCACGTGCACGCACACGCAGCTAGAGAAAAGCACCTACCTTTTCACACACTGATGCCTAAGCAAACGCGTGGCCACACACACGCACACATCCGCAAGCGCGCCTACTCCCATCTATTGAGGGAAAGACGGACGAGCTCTTTGGTTGCTCTTCACAGGCTTGTCCCTGATCTATAGCTGAGGGCAAACACTTGTGTGCTTGTGGGAGAGCCTGTGTCTTTCCTGGAAGCGTTTGGGAGTTTTGCTCAGACGCGTGTTTCCTCAAGTTCAAGAATCAAGATCTAGGATACCTGCAGACAGGTGCCTGTTTGTGTGGAGACAGTCTGTTTGAAACTGTGTTCCTCAGCGCCCGCTCTTTCTCCCCGTCGCTCCACACGCCTGGGAGTCCCTTTCTTTCTCTCCACAAGCACGTGTGTTGACTTCGTCGCACATGTGCATCTGCACAAGCGTTGAGCTCAGCAGAGCGTGTCTCTTGACACTTGATGTGCGTTGGCTGTGTCTGCCTGCTCCAGTGAAGAGAGAAACGGGAAATCATCTTGGTAGAGGCAACAAAGCAAAAGCGAGGCAGGATTGACATCTGCTCAACAGAGACGGATTCCCTGCGCTGACACAGTTCACAGTTACACGAGAAGCAATCTGAGCGGTCCGTCGACCGGAGACGTGTTTCCCAAGAGGTCGTTTAGCGAGTGAACAGCAGTGTGCGCGACTTTCAGGAGTGTGCCTGGAAAGTGCCAGAATCACCAGGAGCATCTGTGCAAAAGCTGCTGCCTCTGTGACCGCATTGAGGCACGTTCGCGTGTCTGCGAGTATATAGACGGCTCTTTCGCGTTCACTCCGAGGGAAACGGTCCGCTATTGCTTCTGTGCGCACAGACGCGATTCCCTTGTCTCTTGCGAACACAGGGAACTCTGTGCATCCAAATCTACAGGCTAAGGACGCGTCTGCATATGTTTTGGTGAACAATCGAGTGTGCGTGTTCTGACAGCTGCCTCTATGCAGACGTCTCCACAGAGCCACTTCTGAATGCCCCGCAGCCCAGGACTGAATGGATACACTAACAAGTGCACCGGTGTGAGCAACCACATATGCAGAAGGACGTCTTTCATCTCACAGAAGCGCGAACGTCTTGGCGTTCAAGCACATGGCAGAAACAAGGTGTGAACAGATTAGCTGCTGCTATTTTCTCCGTTCGGCATGCTTCGTTGTAGCTCTCTTGCCGGTCGCCGGCTTAGCGGCTTGCTTTGCGCGACTAGCTCTGGGGAGAGAAGGAGATAGCGCCGGAAACCTCGCCTTTTGCCTTCTTCGGCGCTGGAACCTGGTTGCTGCGCCTTCTCTTTGTCCATGTGCACACACACGATTCCTCAGCGAAAACCATGCAGAAACCTTTCCACGAGCACCCAGGGATGTGCACCCAGCACCACGTGCACGCACACGCAGCTAGAGAAAAGCACCTACCTTTTCACACACTGATGCCTAAGCAAACGCGTGGCCACACACACGCACACATCCGCAAGCGCGCCTACTCCCATCTATTGAGGGAAAGACGGACGAGCTCTTTGGTTGCTCTTCACAGGCTTGTCCCTGATCTATAGCTGAGGGCAAACACTTGTGTGCTTGTGGGAGAGCCTGTGTCTTTCCTGGAAGCGTTTGGGAGTTTTGCTCAGACGCGTGTTTCCTCAAGTTCAAGAATCAAGATCTAGGATACCTGCAGACAGGTGCCTGTTTGTGTGGAGACAGTCTGTTTGAAACTGTGTTCCTCAGCGCCCGCTCTTTCTCCCCGTCGCTCCACACGCCTGGGAGTCCCTTTCTTTCTCTCCACAAGCACGTGTGTTGACTTCGTCGCACATGTGCATCTGCACAAGCGTTGAGCTCAGCAGAGCGTGTCTCTTGACACTTGATGTGCGTTGGCTGTGTCTGCCTGCTCCAGTGAAGAGAGAAACGGGAAATCATCTTGGTAGAGGCAACAAAGCAAAAGCGAGGCAGGATTGACATCTGCTCAACAGAGACGGATTCCCTGCGCTGACACAGTTCACAGTTACACGAGAAGCAATCTGAGCGGTCCGTCGACCGGAGACGTGTTTCCCAAGAGGTCGTTTAGCGAGTGAACAGCAGTGTGCGCGACTTTCAGGAGTGTGCCTGGAAAGTGCCAGAATCACCAGGAGCATCTGTGCAAAAGCTGCTGCCTCTGTGACCGCATTGAGGCACGTTCGCGTGTCTGCGAGTATATAGACGGCTCTTTCGCGTTCACTCCGAGGGAAACGGTCCGCTATTGCTTCTGTGCGCACAGACGCGATTCCCTTGTCTCTTGCGAACACAGGGAACTCTGTGCATCCAAATCTACAGGCTAAGGACGCGTCTGCATATGTTTTGGTGAACAATCGAGTGTGCGTGTTCTGACAGCTGCCTCTATGCAGACGTCTCCACAGAGCCACTTCTGAATGCCCCGCAGCCCAGGACTGAATGGATACACTAACAAGTGCACCGGTGTGAGCAACCACATATGCAGAAGGACGTCTTTCATCTCACAGAAGCGCGAACGTCTTGGCGTTCAAGCACATGGCAGAAACAAGGTGTGAACAGATGAGCTGCTGCTATTTTCTCCGTTCGGCATGCTTCGTTGTAGCTCTCTTGCCGGTCGCCGGCTTAGCGGCTTGCTTTGCGCGACTAGCTCTGGGGAGAGAAGGAGATAGCGCCGGAAACCTCGCCTTTTGCCTTCTTCGGCGCTGGAACCTGGTTGCTGCGCCTTCTCTTTGTCCATGTGCACACACACGATTCCTCAGCGAAAACCATGCAGAAACCTTTCCACGAGCACCCAGGGATGTGCACCCAGCACCACGTGCACGCACACGCAGCTAGAGAAAAGCACCTACCTTTTCACACACTGATGCCTAAGCAAACGCGTGGCCACACACACGCACACATCCGCAAGCGCGCCTACTCCCATCTATTGAGGGAAAGACGGACGAGCTCTTTGGTTGCTCTTCACAGGCTTGTCCCTGATCTATAGCTGAGGGCAAACACTTGTGTGCTTGTGGGAGAGCCTGTGTCTTTCCTGGAAGCGTTTGGGAGTTTTGCTCAGACGCGTGTTTCCTCAAGTTCAAGAATCAAGATCTAGGATACCTGCAGACAGGTGCCTGTTTGTGTGGAGACAGTCTGTTTGAAACTGTGTTCCTCAGCGCCCGCTCTTTCTCCCCGTCGCTCCACACGCCTGGGAGTCCCTTTCTTTCTCTCCACAAGCACGTGTGTTGACTTCGTCGCACATGTGCATCTGCACAAGCGTTGAGCTCAGCAGAGCGTGTCTCTTGACACTTGATGTGCGTTGGCTGTGTCTGCCTGCTCCAGTGAAGAGAGAAACGGGAAATCATCTTGGTAGAGGCAACAAAGCAAAAGCGAGGCAGGATTGACATCTGCTCAACAGAGACGGATTCCCTGCGCTGACACAGTTCACAGTTACACGAGAAGCAATCTGAGCGGTCCGTCGACCGGAGACGTGTTTCCCAAGAGGTCGTTTAGCGAGTGAACAGCAGTGTGCGCGACTTTCAGGAGTGTGCCTGGAAAGTGCCAGAATCACCAGGAGCATCTGTGCAAAAGCTGCTGCCTCTGTGACCGCATTGAGGCACGTTCGCGTGTCTGCGAGTATATAGACGGCTCTTTCGCGTTCACTCCGAGGGAAACGGTCCGCTATTGCTTCTGTGCGCACAGACGCGATTCCCTTGTCTCTTGCGAACACAGGGAACTCTGTGCATCCAAATCTACAGGCTAAGGACGCGTCTGCATATGTTTTGGTGAACAATCGAGTGTGCGTGTTCTGACAGCTGCCTCTATGCAGACGTCTCCACAGAGCCACTTCTGAATGCCCCGCAGCCCAGGACTGAATGGATACACTAACAAGTGCACCGGTGTGAGCAACCACATATGCAGAAGGACGTCTTTCATCTCACAGAAGCGCGAACGTCTTGGCGTTCAAGCACATGGCAGAAACAAGGTGTGAACAGATTAGCTGCTGCTATTTTCTCCGTTCGGCATGCTTCGTTGTAGCTCTCTTGCCGGTCGCCGGCTTAGCGGCTTGCTTTGCGCGACTAGCTCTGGGGAGAGAAGGAGATAGCGCCGGAAACCTCGCCTTTTGCCTTCTTCGGCGCTGGAACCTGGTTGCTGCGCCTTCTCTTTGTCCATGTGCACACACACGATTCCTCAGCGAAAACCATGCAGAAACCTTTCCACGAGCACCCAGGGATGTGCACCCAGCACCACGTGCACGCACACGCAGCTAGAGAAAAGCACCTACCTTTTCACACACTGATGCCTAAGCAAACGCGTGGCCACACACACGCACACATCCGCAAGCGCGCCTACTCCCATCTATTGAGGGAAAGACGGACGAGCTCTTTGGTTGCTCTTCACAGGCTTGTCCCTGATCTATAGCTGAGGGCAAACACTTGTGTGCTTGTGGGAGAGCCTGTGTCTTTCCTGGAAGCGTTTGGGAGTTTTGCTCAGACGCGTGTTTCCTCAAGTTCAAGAATCAAGATCTAGGATACCTGCAGACAGGTGCCTGTTTGTGTGGAGACAGTCTGTTTGAAACTGTGTTCCTCAGCGCCCGCTCTTTCTCCCCGTCGCTCCACACGCCTGGGAGTCCCTTTCTTTCTCTCCACAAGCACGTGTGTTGACTTCGTCGCACATGTGCATCTGCACAAGCGTTGAGCTCAGCAGAGCGTGTCTCTTGACACTTGATGTGCGTTGGCTGTGTCTGCGTGCTCCAGTGAAGAGAGAAACGGGAAATCATCTTGGTAGAGGCAACAAAGCAAAAGCGAGGCAGGATTGACATCTGCTCAACAGAGACGGATTCCCTGCGCTGACACAGTTCACAGTTACACGAGAAGCAATCTGAGCGGTCCGTCGACCGGAGACGTGTTTCCCAAGAGGTCGTTTAGCGAGTGAACAGCAGTGTGCGCGACTTTCAGGAGTGTGCCTGGAAAGTGCCAGAATCACCAGGAGCATCTGTGCAAAAGCTGCTGCCTCTGTGACCGCATTGAGGCACGTTCGCGTGTCTGCGAGTATATAGACGGCTCTTTCGCGTTCACTCCGAGGGAAACGGTCCGCTATTGCTTCTGTGCGCACAGACGCGATTCCCTTGTCTCTTGCGAACACAGGGAACTCTGTGCATCCAAATCTACAGGCTAAGGACGCGTCTGCATATGTTTTGGTGAACAATCGAGTGTGCGTGTTCTGACAGCTGCCTCTATGCAGACGTCTCCACAGAGCCACTTCTGAATGCCCCGCAGCCCAGGACTGAATGGATACACTAACAAGTGCACCGGTGTGAGCAACCACATATGCAGAAGGACGTCTTTCATCTCACAGAAGCGCGAACGTCTTGGCGTTCAAGCACATGGCAGAAACAAGGTGTGAACAGATGAGCTGCTGCTATTTTCTCCGTTCGGCATGCTTCGTTGTAGCTCTCTTGCCGGTCGCCGGCTTAGCGGCTTGCTTTGCGCGACTAGCTCTGGGGAGAGAAGGAGATAGCGCCGGAAACCTCGCCTTTTGCCTTCTTCGGCGCTGGAACCTGGTTGCTGCGCCTTCTCTTTGTCCATGTGCACACACACGATTCCTCAGCGAAAACCATGCAGAAACCTTTCCACGAGCACCCAGGGATGTGCACCCAGCACCACGTGCACGCACACGCAGCTAGAGAAAAGCACCTACCTTTTCACACACTGATGCCTAAGCAAACGCGTGGCCACACACACGCACACATCCGCAAGCGCGCCTACTCCCATCTATTGAGGGAAAGACGGACGAGCTCTTTGGTTGCTCTTCACAGGCTTGTCCCTGATCTATAGCTGAGGGCAAACACTTGTGTGCTTGTGGGAGAGCCTGTGTCTTTCCTGGAAGCGTTTGGGAGTTTTGCTCAGACGCGTGTTTCCTCAAGTTCAAGAATCAAGATCTAGGATACCTGCAGACAGGTGCCTGTTTGTGTGGAGACAGTCTGTTTGAAACTGTGTTCCTCAGCGCCCGCTCTTTCTCCCCGTCGCTCCACACGCCTGGGAGTCCCTTTCTTTCTCTCCACAAGCACGTGTGTTGACTTCGTCGCACATGTGCATCTGCACAAGCGTTGAGCTCAGCAGAGCGTGTCTCTTGACACTTGATGTGCGTTGGCTGTGTCTGCCTGCTCCAGTGAAGAGAGAAACGGGAAATCATCTTGGTAGAGGCAACAAAGCAAAAGCGAGGCAGGATTGACATCTGCTCAACAGAGACGGATTCCCTGCGCTGACACAGTTCACAGTTACACGAGAAGCAATCTGAGCGGTCCGTCGACCGGAGACGTGTTTCCCAAGAGGTCGTTTAGCGAGTGAACAGCAGTGTGCGCGACTTTCAGGAGTGTGCCTGGAAAGTGCCAGAATCACCAGGAGCATCTGTGCAAAAGCTGCTGCCTCTGTGACCGCATTGAGGCACGTTCGCGTGTCTGCGAGTATATAGACGGCTCTTTCGCGTTCACTCCGAGGGAAACGGTCCGCTATTGCTTCTGTGCGCACAGACGCGATTCCCTTGTCTCTTGCGAACACAGGGAACTCTGTGCATCCAAATCTACAGGCTAAGGACGCGTCTGCATATGTTTTGGTGAACAATCGAGTGTGCGTGTTCTGACAGCTGCCTCTATGCAGACGTCTCCACAGAGCCACTTCTGAATGCCCCGCAGCCCAGGACTGAATGGATACACTAACAAGTGCACCGGTGTGAGCAACCACATATGCAGAAGGACGTCTTTCATCTCACAGAAGCGCGAACGTCTTGGCGTTCAAGCACATGGCAGAAACAAGGTGTGAACAGATTAGCTGCTGCTATTTTCTCCGTTCGGCATGCTTCGTTGTAGCTCTCTTGCCGGTCGCCGGCTTAGCGGCTTGCTTTGCGCGACTAGCTCTGGGGAGAGAAGGAGATAGCGCCGGAAACCTCGCCTTTTGCCTTCTTCGGCGCTGGAACCTGGTTGCTGCGCCTTCTCTTTGTCCATGTGCACACACACGATTCCTCAGCGAAAACCATGCAGAAACCTTTCCACGAGCACCCAGGGATGTGCACCCAGCACCACGTGCACGCACACGCAGCTAGAGAAAAGCACCTACCTTTTCACACACTGATGCCTAAGCAAACGCGTGGCCACACACACGCACACATCCGCAAGCGCGCCTACTCCCATCTATTGAGGGAAAGACGGACGAGCTCTTTGGTTGCTCTTCACAGGCTTGTCCCTGATCTATAGCTGAGGGCAAACACTTGTGTGCTTGTGGGAGAGCCTGTGTCTTTCCTGGAAGCGTTTGGGAGTTTTGCTCAGACGCGTGTTTCCTCAAGTTCAAGAATCAAGATCTAGGATACCTGCAGACAGGTGCCTGTTTGTGTGGAGACAGTCTGTTTGAAACTGTGTTCCTCAGCGCCCGCTCTTTCTCCCGTCGCTCCACACGCCTGGGAGTCCCTTTCTTTCTCTCCACAAGCACGTGTGTTGACTTCGTCGCACATGTGCATCTGCACAAGCGTTGAGCTCAGCAGAGCGTGTCTCTTGACACTTGATGTGCGTTGGCTGTGTCTGCCTGCTCCAGTGAAGAGAGAAACGGGAAATCATCTTGGTAGAGGCAACAAAGCAAAAGCGAGGCAGGATTGACATCTGCTCAACAGAGACGGATTCCCTGCGCTGACACAGTTCACAGTTACACGAGAAGCAATCTGAGCGGTCCGTCGACCGGAGACGTGTTTCCCAAGAGGTCGTTTAGCGAGTGAACAGCAGTGTGCGCGACTTTCAGGAGTGTGCCTGGAAAGTGCCAGAATCACCAGGAGCATCTGTGCAAAAGCTGCTGCCTCTGTGACCGCATTGAGGCACGTTCGCGTGTCTGCGAGTATATAGACGGCTCTTTCGCGTTCACTCCGAGGGAAACGGTCCGCTATTGCTTCTGTGCGCACAGACGCGATTCCCTTGTCTCTTGCGAACACAGGGAACTCTGTGCATCCAAATCTACAGGCTAAGGACGCGTCTGCATATGTTTTGGTGAACAATCGAGTGTGCGTGTTCTGACAGCTGCCTCTATGCAGACGTCTCCACAGAGCCACTTCTGAATGCCCCGCAGCCCAGGACTGAATGGATACACTAACAAGTGCACCGGTGTGAGCAACCACATATGCAGAAGGACGTCTTTCATCTCACAGAAGCGCGAACGTCTTGGCGTTCAAGCACATGGCAGAAACAAGGTGTGAACAGATGAGCTGCTGCTATTTTCTCCGTTCGGCATGCTTCGTTGTAGCTCTCTTGCCGGTCGCCGGCTTAGCGGCTTGCTTTGCGCGACTAGCTCTGGGGAGAGAAGGAGATAGCGCCGGAAACCTCGCCTTTTGCCTTCTTCGGCGCTGGAACCTGGTTGCTGCGCCTTCTCTTTGTCCATGTGCACACACACGATTCCTCAGCGAAAACCATGCAGAAACCTTTCCACGAGCACCCAGGGATGTGCACCCAGCACCACGTGCACGCACACGCAGCTAGAGAAAAGCACCTACCTTTTCACACACTGATGCCTAAGCAAACGCGTGGCCACACACACGCACACATCCGCAAGCGCGCCTACTCCCATCTATTGAGGGAAAGACGGACGAGCTCTTTGGTTGCTCTTCACAGGCTTGTCCCTGATCTATAGCTGAGGGCAAACACTTGTGTGCTTGTGGGAGAGCCTGTGTCTTTCCTGGAAGCGTTTGGGAGTTTTGCTCAGACGCGTGTTTCCTCAAGTTCAAGAATCAAGATCTAGGATACCTGCAGACAGGTGCCTGTTTGTGTGGAGACAGTCTGTTTGAAACTGTGTTCCTCAGCGCCCGCTCTTTCTCCCCGTCGCTCCACACGCCTGGGAGTCCCTTTCTTTCTCTCCACAAGCACGTGTGTTGACTTCGTCGCACATGTGCATCTGCACAAGCGTTGAGCTCAGCAGAGCGTGTCTCTTGACACTTGATGTGCGTTGGCTGTGTCTGCCTGCTCCAGTGAAGAGAGAAACGGGAAATCATCTTGGTAGAGGCAACAAAGCAAAGGCGAGGCAGGATTGACATCTGCTCAACAGAGACGGATTCCCTGCGCTGACACAGTTCACAGTTACACGAGAAGCAATCTGAGCGGTCCGTCGACCGGAGACGTGTTTCCCAAGAGGTCGTTTAGCGAGTGAACAGCAGTGTGCGCGACTTTCAGGAGTGTGCCTGGAAAGTGCCAGAATCACCAGGAGCATCTGTGCAAAAGCTGCTGCCTCTGTGACCGCATTGAGGCACGTTCGCGTGTCTGCGAGTATATAGACGGCTCTTTCGCGTTCACTCCGAGGGAAACGGTCCGCTATTGCTTCTGTGCGCACAGACGCGATTCCCTTGTCTCTTGCGAACACAGGGAACTCTGTGCATCCAAATCTACAGGCTAAGGACGCGTCTGCATATGTTTTGGTGAACAATCGAGTGTGCGTGTTCTGACAGCTGCCTCTATGCAGACGTCTCCACAGAGCCACTTCTGAATGCCCCGCAGCCCAGGACTGAATGGATACACTAACAAGTGCACCGGTGTGAGCAACCACATATGCAGAAGGACGTCTTTCATCTCACAGAAGCGCGAACGTCTTGGCGTTCAAGCACATGGCAGAAACAAGGTGTGAACAGATGAGCTGCTGCTATTTTCTCCGTTCGGCATGCTTCGTTGTAGCTCTCTTGCCGGTCGCCGGCTTAGCGGCTTGCTTTGCGCGACTAGCTCTGGGGAGAGAAGGAGATAGCGCCGGAAACCTCGCCTTTTGCCTTCTTCGGCGCTGGAACCTGGTTGCTGCGCCTTCTCTTTGTCCATGTGCACACACACGATTCCTCAGCGAAAACCATGCAGAAACCTTTCCACGAGCACCCAGGGATGTGCACCCAGCACCACGTGCACGCACACGCAGCTAGAGAAAAGCACCTACCTTTTCACACACTGATGCCTAAGCAAACGCGTGGCCACACACACGCACACATCCGCAAGCGCGCCTACTCCCATCTATTGAGGGAAAGACGGACGAGCTCTTTGGTTGCTCTTCACAGGCTTGTCCCTGATCTATAGCTGAGGGCAAACACTTGTGTGCTTGTGGGAGAGCCTGTGTCTTTCCTGGAAGCGTTTGGGAGTTTTGCTCAGACGCGTGTTTCCTCAAGTTCAAGAATCAAGATCTAGGATACCTGCAGACAGGTGCCTGTTTGTGTGGAGACAGTCTGTTTGAAACTGTGTTCCTCAGCGCCCGCTCTTTCTCCCCGTCGCTCCACACGCCTGGGAGTCCCTTTCTTTCTCTCCACAAGCACGTGTGTTGACTTCGTCGCACATGTGCATCTGCACAAGCGTTGAGCTCAGCAGAGCGTGTCTCTTGACACTTGATGTGCGTTGGCTGTGTCTGCCTGCTCCAGTGAAGAGAGAAACGGGAAATCATCTTGGTAGAGGCAACAAAGCAAAAGCGAGGCAGGATTGACATCTGCTCAACAGAGACGGATTCCCTGCGCTGACACAGTTCACAGTTACACGAGAAGCAATCTGAGCGGTCCGTCGACCGGAGACGTGTTTCCCAAGAGGTCGTTTAGCGATGTGAACAGCAGTGTGCGCGACTTTCAGGAGTGTGCCTGGAAAGTGCCAGAATCACCAGGAGCATCTGTGCAAAAGCTGCTGCCTCTGTGACCGCATTGAGGCACGTTCGCGTGTCTGCGAGTATATAGACGGCTCTTTCGCGTTCACTCCGAGGGAAACGGTCCGCTATTGCTTCTGTGCGCACAGACGCGATTCCCTTGTCTCTTGCGAACACAGGGAACTCTGTGCATCCAAATCTACAGGCTAAGGACGCGTCTGCATATGTTTTGGTGAACAATCGAGTGTGCGTGTTCTGACAGCTGCCTCTATGCAGACGTCTCCACAGAGCCACTTCTGAATGCCCCGCAGCCCAGGACTGAATGGATACACTAACAAGTGCACCGGTGTGAGCAACCACATATGCAGAAGGACGTCTTTCATCTCACAGAAGCGCGAACGTCTTGGCGTTCAAGCACATGGCAGAAACAAGGTGTGAACAGATGAGCTGCTGCTATTTTCTCCGTTCGGCATGCTTCGTTGTAGCTCTCTTGCCGGTCGCCGGCTTAGCGGCTTGCTTTGCGCGACTAGCTCTGGGGAGAGAAGGAGATAGCGCCGGAAACCTCGCCTTTTGCCTTCTTCGGCGCTGGAACCTGGTTGCTGCGCCTTCTCTTTGTCCATGTGCACACACACGATTCCTCAGCGAAAACCATGCAGAAACCTTTCCACGAGCACCCAGGGATGTGCACCCAGCACCACGTGCACGCACACGCAGCTAGAGAAAAGCACCTACCTTTTCACACACTGATGCCTAAGCAAACGCGTGGCCACACACACGCACACATCCGCAAGCGCGCCTACTCCCATCTATTGAGGGAAAGACGGACGAGCTCTTTGGTTGCTCTTCACAGGCTTGTCCCTGATCTATAGCTGAGGGCAAACACTTGTGTGCTTGTGGGAGAGCCTGTGTCTTTCCTGGAAGCGTTTGGGAGTTTTGCTCAGACGCGTGTTTCCTCAAGTTCAAGAATCAAGATCTAGGATACCTGCAGACAGGTGCCTGTTTGTGTGGAGACAGTCTGTTTGAAACTGTGTTCCTCAGCGCCCGCTCTTTCTCCCCGTCGCTCCACACGCCTGGGAGTCCCTTTCTTTCTCTCCACAAGCACGTGTGTTGACTTCGTCGCACATGTGCATCTGCACAAGCGTTGAGCTCAGCAGAGCGTGTCTCTTGACACTTGATGTGCGTTGGCTGTGTCTGCCTGCTCCAGTGAAGAGAGAAACGGGAAATCATCTTGGTAGAGGCAACAAAGCAAAAGCGAGGCAGGATTGACATCTGCTCAACAGAGACGGATTCCCTGCGCTGACACAGTTCACAGTTACACGAGAAGCAATCTGAGCGGTCCGTCGACCGGAGACGTGTTTCCCAAGAGGTCGTTTAGCGAGTGAACAGCAGTGTGCGCGACTTTCAGGAGTGTGCCTGGAAAGTGCCAGAATCACCAGGAGCATCTGTGCAAAAGCTGCTGCCTCTGTGACCGCATTGAGGCACGTTCGCGTGTCTGCGAGTATATAGACGGCTCTTTCGCGTTCACTCCGAGGGAAACGGTCCGCTATTGCTTCTGTGCGCACAGACGCGATTCCCTTGTCTCTTGCGAACACAGGGAACTCTGTGCATCCAAATCTACAGGCTAAGGACGCGTCTGCATATGTTTTGGTGAACAATCGAGTGTGCGTGTTCTGACAGCTGCCTCTATGCAGACGTCTCCACAGAGCCACTTCTGAATGCCCCGCAGCCCAGGACTGAATGGATACACTAACAAGTGCACCGGTGTGAGCAACCACATATGCAGAAGGACGTCTTTCATCTCACAGAAGCGCGAACGTCTTGGCGTTCAAGCACATGGCAGAAACAAGGTGTGAACAGATGAGCTGCTGCTATTTTCTCCGTTCGGCATGCTTCGTTGTAGCTCTCTTGCCGGTCGCCGGCTTAGCGGCTTGCTTTGCGCGACTAGCTCTGGGGAGAGAAGGAGATAGCGCCGGAAACCTCGCCTTTTGCCTTCTTCGGCGCTGGAACCTGGTTGCTGCGCCTTCTCTTTGTCCATGTGCACACACACGATTCCTCAGCGAAAACCATGCAGAAACCTTTCCACGAGCACCCAGGGATGTGCACCCAGCACCACGTGCACGCACACGCAGCTAGAGAAAAGCACCTACCTTTTCACACACTGATGCCTAAGCAAACGCGTGGCCACACACACGCACACATCCGCAAGCGCGCCTACTCCCATCTATTGAGGGAAAGACGGACGAGCTCTTTGGTTGCTCTTCACAGGCTTGTCCCTGATCTATAGCTGAGGGCAAACACTTGTGTGCTTGTGGGAGAGCCTGTGTCTTTCCTGGAAGCGTTTGGGAGTTTTGCTCAGACGCGTGTTTCCTCAAGTTCAAGAATCAAGATCTAGGATACCTGCAGACAGGTGCCTGTTTGTGTGGAGACAGTCTGTTTGAAACTGTGTTCCTCAGCGCCCGCTCTTTCTCCCCGTCGCTCCACACGCCTGGGAGTCCCTTTCTTTCTCTCCACAAGCACGTGTGTTGACTTCGTCGCACATGTGCATCTGCACAAGCGTTGAGCTCAGCAGAGCGTGTCTCTTGACACTTGATGTGCGTTGGCTGTGTCTGCCTGCTCCAGTGAAGAGAGAAACGGGAAATCATCTTGGTAGAGGCAACAAAGCAAAAGCGAGGCAGGATTGACATCTGCTCAACAGAGACGGATTCCCTGCGCTGACACAGTTCACAGTTACACGAGAAGCAATCTGAGCGGTCCGTCGACCGGAGACGTGTTTCCCAAGAGGTCGTTTAGCGAGTGAACAGCAGTGTGCGCGACTTTCAGGAGTGTGCCTGGAAAGTGCCAGAATCACCAGGAGCATCTGTGCAAAAGCTGCTGCCTCTGTGACCGCATTGAGGCACGTTCGCGTGTCTGCGAGTATATAGACGGCTCTTTCGCGTTCACTCCGAGGGAAACGGTCCGCTATTGCTTCTGTGCGCACAGACGCGATTCCCTTGTCTCTTGCGAACACAGGGAACTCTGTGCATCCAAATCTACAGGCTAAGGACGCGTCTGCATATGTTTTGGTGAACAATCGAGTGTGCGTGTTCTGACAGCTGCCTCTATGCAGACGTCTCCACAGAGCCACTTCTGAATGCCCCGCAGCCCAGGACTGAATGGATACACTAACAAGTGCACCGGTGTGAGCAACCACATATGCAGAAGGACGTCTTTCATCTCACAGAAGCGCGAACGTCTTGGCGTTCAAGCACATGGCAGAAACAAGGTGTGAACAGATGAGCTGCTGCTATTTTCTCCGTTCGGCATGCTTCGTTGTAGCTCTCTTGCCGGTCGCCGGCTTAGCGGCTTGCTTTGCGCGACTAGCTCTGGGGAGAGAAGGAGATAGCGCCGGAAACCTCGCCTTTTGCCTTCTTCGGCGCTGGAACCTGGTTGCTGCGCCTTCTCTTTGTCCATGTGCACACACACGATTCCTCAGCGAAAACCATGCAGAAACCTTTCCACGAGCACCCAGGGATGTGCACCCAGCACCACGTGCACGCACACGCAGCTAGAGAAAAGCACCTACCTTTTCACACACTGATGCCTAAGCAAACGCGTGGCCACACACACGCACACATCCGCAAGCGCGCCTACTCCCATCTATTGAGGGAAAGACGGACGAGCTCTTTGGTTGCTCTTCACAGGCTTGTCCCTGATCTATAGCTGAGGGCAAACACTTGTGTGCTTGTGGGAGAGCCTGTGTCTTTCCTGGAAGCGTTTGGGAGTTTTGCTCAGACGCGTGTTTCCTCAAGTTCAAGAATCAAGATCTAGGATACCTGCAGACAGGTGCCTGTTTGTGTGGAGACAGTCTGTTTGAAACTGTGTTCCTCAGCGCCCGCTCTTTCTCCCCGTCGCTCCACACGCCTGGGAGTCCCTTTCTTTCTCTCCACAAGCACGTGTGTTGACTTCGTCGCACATGTGCATCTGCACAAGCGTTGAGCTCAGCAGAGCGTGTCTCTTGACACTTGATGTGCGTTGGCTGTGTCTGCCTGCTCCAGTGAAGAGAGAAACGGGAAATCATCTTGGTAGAGGCAACAAAGCAAAAGCGAGGCAGGATTGACATCTGCTCAACAGAGACGGATTCCCTGCGCTGACACAGTTCACAGTTACACGAGAAGCAATCTGAGCGGTCCGTCGACCGGAGACGTGTTTCCCAAGAGGTCGTTTAGCGAGTGAACAGCAGTGTGCGCGACTTTCAGGAGTGTGCCTGGAAAGTGCCAGAATCACCAGGAGCATCTGTGCAAAAGCTGCTGCCTCTGTGACCGCATTGAGGCACGTTCGCGTGTCTGCGAGTATATAGACGGCTCTTTCGCGTTCACTCCGAGGGAAACGGTCCGCTATTGCTTCTGTGCGCACAGACGCGATTCCCTTGTCTCTTGCGAACACAGGGAACTCTGTGCATCCAAATCTACAGGCTAAGGACGCGTCTGCATATGTTTTGGTGAACAATCGAGTGTGCGTGTTCTGACAGCTGCCTCTATGCAGACGTCTCCACAGAGCCACTTCTGAATGCCCCGCAGCCCAGGACTGAATGGATACACTAACAAGTGCACCGGTGTGAGCAACCACATATGCAGAAGGACGTCTTTCATCTCACAGAAGCGCGAACGTCTTGGCGTTCAAGCACATGGCAGAAACAAGGTGTGAACAGATGAGCTGCTGCTATTTTCTCCGTTCGGCATGCTTCGTTGTAGCTCTCTTGCCGGTCGCCGGCTTAGCGGCTTGCTTTGCGCGACTAGCTCTGGGGAGAGAAGGAGATAGCGCCGGAAACCTCGCCTTTTGCCTTCTTCGGCGCTGGAACCTGGTTGCTGCGCCTTCTCTTTGTCCATGTGCACACACACGATTCCTCAGCGAAAACCATGCAGAAACCTTTCCACGAGCACCCAGGGATGTGCACCCAGCACCACGTGCACGCACACGCAGCTAGAGAAAAGCACCTACCTTTTCACACACTGATGCCTAAGCAAACGCGTGGCCACACACACGCACACATCCGCAAGCGCGCCTACTCCCATCTATTGAGGGAAAGACGGACGAGCTCTTTGGTTGCTCTTCACAGGCTTGTCCCTGATCTATAGCTGAGGGCAAACACTTGTGTGCTTGTGGGAGAGCCTGTGTCTTTCCTGGAAGCGTTTGGGAGTTTTGCTCAGACGCGTGTTTCCTCAAGTTCAAGAATCAAGATCTAGGATACCTGCAGACAGGTGCCTGTTTGTGTGGAGACAGTCTGTTTGAAACTGTGTTCCTCAGCGCCCGCTCTTTCTCCCCGTCGCTCCACACGCCTGGGAGTCCCTTTCTTTCTCTCCACAAGCACGTGTGTTGACTTCGTCGCACATGTGCATCTGCACAAGCGTTGAGCTCAGCAGAGCGTGTCTCTTGACACTTGATGTGCGTTGGCTGTGTCTGCCTGCTCCAGTGAAGAGAGAAACGGGAAATCATCTTGGTAGAGGCAACAAAGCAAAGGCGAGGCAGGATTGACATCTGCTCAACAGAGACGGATTCCCTGCGCTGACACAGTTCACAGTTACACGAGAAGCAATCTGAGCGGTCCGTCGACCGGAGACGTGTTTCCCAAGAGGTCGTTTAGCGAGTGAACAGCAGTGTGCGCGACTTTCAGGAGTGTGCCTGGAAAGTGCCAGAATCACCAGGAGCATCTGTGCAAAAGCTGCTGCCTCTGTGACCGCATTGAGGCACGTTCGCGTGTCTGCGAGTATATAGACGGCTCTTTCGCGTTCACTCCGAGGGAAACGGTCCGCTATTGCTTCTGTGCGCACAGACGCGATTCCCTTGTCTCTTGCGAACACAGGGAACTCTGTGCATCCAAATCTACAGGCTAAGGACGCGTCTGCATATGTTTTGGTGAACAATCGAGTGTGCGTGTTCTGACAGCTGCCTCTATGCAGACGTCTCCACAGAGCCACTTCTGAATGCCCCGCAGCCCAGGACTGAATGGATACACTAACAAGTGCACCGGTGTGAGCAACCACATATGCAGAAGGACGTCTTTCATCTCACAGAAGCGCGAACGTCTTGGCGTTCAAGCACATGGCAGAAACAAGGTGTGAACAGATGAGCTGCTGCTATTTTCTCCGTTCGGCATGCTTCGTTGTAGCTCTCTTGCCGGTCGCCGGCTTAGCGGCTTGCTTTGCGCGACTAGCTCTGGGGAGAGAAGGAGATAGCGCCGGAAACCTCGCCTTTTGCCTTCTTCGGCGCTGGAACCTGGTTGCTGCGCCTTCTCTTTGTCCATGTGCACACACACGATTCCTCAGCGAAAACCATGCAGAAACCTTTCCACGAGCACCCAGGGATGTGCACCCAGCACCACGTGCACGCACACGCAGCTAGAGAAAAGCACCTACCTTTTCACACACTGATGCCTAAGCAAACGCGTGGCCACACACACGCACACATCCGCAAGCGCGCCTACTCCCATCTATTGAGGGAAAGACGGACGAGCTCTTTGGTTGCTCTTCACAGGCTTGTCCCTGATCTATAGCTGAGGGCAAACACTTGTGTGCTTGTGGGAGAGCCTGTGTCTTTCCTGGAAGCGTTTGGGAGTTTTGCTCAGACGCGTGTTTCCTCAAGTTCAAGAATCAAGATCTAGGATACCTGCAGACAGGTGCCTGTTTGTGTGGAGACAGTCTGTTTGAAACTGTGTTCCTCAGCGCCCGCTCTTTCTCCCCGTCGCTCCACACGCCTGGGAGTCCCTTTCTTTCTCTCCACAAGCACGTGTGTTGACTTCGTCGCACATGTGCATCTGCACAAGCGTTGAGCTCAGCAGAGCGTGTCTCTTGACACTTGATGTGCGTTGGCTGTGTCTGCCTGCTCCAGTGAAGAGAGAAACGGGAAATCATCTTGGTAGAGGCAACAAAGCAAAAGCGAGGCAGGATTGACATCTGCTCAACAGAGACGGATTCCCTGCGCTGACACAGTTCACAGTTACACGAGAAGCAATCTGAGCGGTCCGTCGACCGGAGACGTGTTTCCCAAGAGGTCGTTTAGCGAGTGAACAGCAGTGTGCGCGACTTTCAGGAGTGTGCCTGGAAAGTGCCAGAATCACCAGGAGCATCTGTGCAAAAGCTGCTGCCTCTGTGACCGCATTGAGGCACGTTCGCGTGTCTGCGAGTATATAGACGGCTCTTTCGCGTTCACTCCGAGGGAAACGGTCCGCTATTGCTTCTGTGCGCACAGACGCGATTCCCTTGTCTCTTGCGAACACAGGGAACTCTGTGCATCCAAATCTACAGGCTAAGGACGCGTCTGCATATGTTTTGGTGAACAATCGAGTGTGCGTGTTCTGACAGCTGCCTCTATGCAGACGTCTCCACAGAGCCACTTCTGAATGCCCCGCAGCCCAGGACTGAATGGATACACTAACAAGTGCACCGGTGTGAGCAACCACATATGCAGAAGGACGTCTTTCATCTCACAGAAGCGCGAACGTCTTGGCGTTCAAGCACATGGCAGAAACAAGGTGTGAACAGATGAGCTGCTGCTATTTTCTCCGTTCGGCATGCTTCGTTGTAGCTCTCTTGCCGGTCGCCGGCTTAGCGGCTTGCTTTGCGCGACTAGCTCTGGGGAGAGAAGGAGATAGCGCCGGAAACCTCGCCTTTTGCCTTCTTCGGCGCTGGAACCTGGTTGCTGCGCCTTCTCTTTGTCCATGTGCACACACACGATTCCTCAGCGAAAACCATGCAGAAACCTTTCCACGAGCACCCAGGGATGTGCACCCAGCACCACGTGCACGCACACGCAGCTAGAGAAAAGCACCTACCTTTTCACACACTGATGCCTAAGCAAACGCGTGGCCACACACACGCACACATCCGCAAGCGCGCCTACTCCCATCTATTGAGGGAAAGACGGACGAGCTCTTTGGTTGCTCTTCACAGGCTTGTCCCTGATCTATAGCTGAGGGCAAACACTTGTGTGCTTGTGGGAGAGCCTGTGTCTTTCCTGGAAGCGTTTGGGAGTTTTGCTCAGACGCGTGTTTCCTCAAGTTCAAGAATCAAGATCTAGGATACCTGCAGACAGGTGCCTGTTTGTGTGGAGACAGTCTGTTTGAAACTGTGTTCCTCAGCGCCCGCTCTTTCTCCCCGTCGCTCCACACGCCTGGGAGTCCCTTTCTTTCTCTCCACAAGCACGTGTGTTGACTTCGTCGCACATGTGCATCTGCACAAGCGTTGAGCTCAGCAGAGCGTGTCTCTTGACACTTGATGTGCGTTGGCTGTGTCTGCCTGCTCCAGTGAAGAGAGAAACGGGAAATCATCTTGGTAGAGGCAACAAAGCAAAAGCGAGGCAGGATTGACATCTGCTCAACAGAGACGGATTCCCTGCGCTGACACAGTTCACAGTTACACGAGAAGCAATCTGAGCGGTCCGTCGACCGGAGACGTGTTTCCCAAGAGGTCGTTTAGCGAGTGAACAGCAGTGTGCGCGACTTTCAGGAGTGTGCCTGGAAAGTGCCAGAATCACCAGGAGCATCTGTGCAAAAGCTGCTGCCTCTGTGACCGCATTGAGGCACGTTCGCGTGTCTGCGAGTATATAGACGGCTCTTTCGCGTTCACTCCGAGGGAAACGGTCCGCTATTGCTTCTGTGCGCACAGACGCGATTCCCTTGTCTCTTGCGAACACAGGGAACTCTGTGCATCCAAATCTACAGGCTAAGGACGCGTCTGCATATGTTTTGGTGAACAATCGAGTGTGCGTGTTCTGACAGCTGCCTCTATGCAGACGTCTCCACAGAGCCACTTCTGAATGCCCCGCAGCCCAGGACTGAATGGATACACTAACAAGTGCACCGGTGTGAGCAACCACATATGCAGAAGGACGTCTTTCATCTCACAGAAGCGCGAACGTCTTGGCGTTCAAGCACATGGCAGAAACAAGGTGTGAACAGATGAGCTGCTGCTATTTTCTCCGTTCGGCATGCTTCGTTGTAGCTCTCTTGCCGGTCGCCGGCTTAGCGGCTTGCTTTGCGCGACTAGCTCTGGGGAGAGAAGGAGATAGCGCCGGAAACCTCGCCTTTTGCCTTCTTCGGCGCTGGAACCTGGTTGCTGCGCCTTCTCTTTGTCCATGTGCACACACACGATTCCTCAGCGAAAACCATGCAGAAACCTTTCCACGAGCACCCAGGGATGTGCACCCAGCACCACGTGCACGCACACGCAGCTAGAGAAAAGCACCTACCTTTTCACACACTGATGCCTAAGCAAACGCGTGGCCACACACACGCACACATCCGCAAGCGCGCCTACTCCCATCTATTGAGGGAAAGACGGACGAGCTCTTTGGTTGCTCTTCACAGGCTTGTCCCTGATCTATAGCTGAGGGCAAACACTTGTGTGCTTGTGGGAGAGCCTGTGTCTTTCCTGGAAGCGTTTGGGAGTTTTGCTCAGACGCGTGTTTCCTCAAGTTCAAGAATCAAGATCTAGGATACCTGCAGACAGGTGCCTGTTTGTGTGGAGACAGTCTGTTTGAAACTGTGTTCCTCAGCGCCCGCTCTTTCTCCCCGTCGCTCCACACGCCTGGGAGTCCCTTTCTTTCTCTCCACAAGCACGTGTGTTGACTTCGTCGCACATGTGCATCTGCACAAGCGTTGAGCTCAGCAGAGCGTGTCTCTTGACACTTGATGTGCGTTGGCTGTGTCTGCCTGCTCCAGTGAAGAGAGAAACGGGAAATCATCTTGGTAGAGGCAACAAAGCAAAGGCGAGGCAGGATTGACATCTGCTCAACAGAGACGGATTCCCTGCGCTGACACAGTTCACAGTTACACGAGAAGCAATCTGAGCGGTCCGTCGACCGGAGACGTGTTTCCCAAGAGGTCGTTTAGCGAGTGAACAGCAGTGTGCGCGACTTTCAGGAGTGTGCCTGGAAAGTGCCAGAATCACCAGGAGCATCTGTGCAAAAGCTGCTGCCTCTGTGACCGCATTGAGGCACGTTCGCGTGTCTGCGAGTATATAGACGGCTCTTTCGCGTTCACTCCGAGGGAAACGGTCCGCTATTGCTTCTGTGCGCACAGACGCGATTCCCTTGTCTCTTGCGAACACAGGGAACTCTGTGCATCCAAATCTACAGGCTAAGGACGCGTCTGCATATGTTTTGGTGAACAATCGAGTGTGCGTGTTCTGACAGCTGCCTCTATGCAGACGTCTCCACAGAGCCACTTCTGAATGCCCCGCAGCCCAGGACTGAATGGATACACTAACAAGTGCACCGGTGTGAGCAACCACATGTGCAGAAGGACGTCTTTCATCTCACAGAAGCGCGAACGTCTTGGCGTTCAAGCACATGGCAGAAACAAGGTGTGAACAGATGAGCTGCTGCTATTTTCTCCGTTCGGCATGCTTCGTTGTAGCTCTCTTGCCGGTCGCCGGCTTAGCGGCTTGCTTTGCGCGACTAGCTCTGGGGAGAGAAGGAGATAGCGCCGGAAACCTCGCCTTTTGCCTTCTTCGGCGCTGGAACCTGGTTGCTGCGCCTTCTCTTTGTCCATGTGCACACACACGATTCCTCAGCGAAAACCATGCAGAAACCTTTCCACGAGCACCCAGGGATGTGCACCCAGCACCACGTGCACGCACACGCAGCTAGAGAAAAGCACCTACCTTTTCACACACTGATGCCTAAGCAAACGCGTGGCCACACACACGCACACATCCGCAAGCGCGCCTACTCCCATCTATTGAGGGAAAGACGGACGAGCTCTTTGGTTGCTCTTCACAGGCTTGTCCCTGATCTATAGCTGAGGGCAAACACTTGTGTGCTTGTGGGAGAGCCTGTGTCTTTCCTGGAAGCGTTTGGGAGTTTTGCTCAGACGCGTGTTTCCTCAAGTTCAAGAATCAAGATCTAGGATACCTGCAGACAGGTGCCTGTTTGTGTGGAGACAGTCTGTTTGAAACTGTGTTCCTCAGCGCCCGCTCTTTCTCCCCGTCGCTCCACACGCCTGGGAGTCCCTTTCTTTCTCTCCACAAGCACGTGTGTTGACTTCGTCGCACATGTGCATCTGCACAAGCGTTGAGCTCAGCAGAGCGTGTCTCTTGACACTTGATGTGCGTTGGCTGTGTCTGCCTGCTCCAGTGAAGAGAGAAACGGGAAATCATCTTGGTAGAGGCAACAAAGCAAAAGCGAGGCAGGATTGACATCTGCTCAACAGAGACGGATTCCCTGCGCTGACACAGTTCACAGTTACACGAGAAGCAATCTGAGCGGTCCGTCGACCGGAGACGTGTTTCCCAAGAGGTCGTTTAGCGAGTGAACAGCAGTGTGCGCGACTTTCAGGAGTGTGCCTGGAAAGTGCCAGAATCACCAGGAGCATCTGTGCAAAAGCTGCTGCCTCTGTGACCGCATTGAGGCACGTTCGCGTGTCTGCGAGTATATAGACGGCTCTTTCGCGTTCACTCCGAGGGAAACGGTCCGCTATTGCTTCTGTGCGCACAGACGCGATTCCCTTGTCTCTTGCGAACACAGGGAACTCTGTGCATCCAAATCTACAGGCTAAGGACGCGTCTGCATATGTTTTGGTGAACAATCGAGTGTGCGTGTTCTGACAGCTGCCTCTATGCAGACGTCTCCACAGAGCCACTTCTGAATGCCCCGCAGCCCAGGACTGAATGGATACACTAACAAGTGCACCGGTGTGAGCAACCACATGTGCAGAAGGACGTCTTTCATCTCACAGAAGCGCGAACGTCTTGGCGTTCAAGCACATGGCAGAAACAAGGTGTGAACAGATGAGCTGCTGCTATTTTCTCCGTTCGGCATGCTTCGTTGTAGCTCTCTTGCCGGTCGCCGGCTTAGCGGCTTGCTTTGCGCGACTAGCTCTGGGGAGAGAAGGAGATAGCGCCGGAAACCTCGCCTTTTGCCTTCTTCGGCGCTGGAACCTGGTTGCTGCGCCTTCTCTTTGTCCATGTGCACACACACGATTCCTCAGCGAAAACCATGCAGAAACCTTTCCACGAGCACCCAGGGATGTGCACCCAGCACCACGTGCACGCACACGCAGCTAGAGAAAAGCACCTACCTTTTCACACACTGATGCCTAAGCAAACGCGTGGCCACACACACGCACACATCCGCAAGCGCGCCTACTCCCATCTATTGAGGGAAAGACGGACGAGCTCTTTGGTTGCTCTTCACAGGCTTGTCCCTGATCTATAGCTGAGGGCAAACACTTGTGTGCTTGTGGGAGAGCCTGTGTCTTTCCTGGAAGCGTTTGGGAGTTTTGCTCAGACGCGTGTTTCCTCAAGTTCAAGAATCAAGATCTAGGATACCTGCAGACAGGTGCCTGTTTGTGTGGAGACAGTCTGTTTGAAACTGTGTTCCTCAGCGCCCGCTCTTTCTCCCCGTCGCTCCACACGCCTGGGAGTCCCTTTCTTTCTCTCCACAAGCACGTGTGTTGACTTCGTCGCACATGTGCATCTGCACAAGCGTTGAGCTCAGCAGAGCGTGTCTCTTGACACTTGATGTGCGTTGGCTGTGTCTGCCTGCTCCAGTGAAGAGAGAAACGGGAAATCATCTTGGTAGAGGCAACAAAGCAAAGGCGAGGCAGGATTGACATCTGCTCAACAGAGACGGATTCCCTGCGCTGACACAGTTCACAGTTACACGAGAAGCAATCTGAGCGGTCCGTCGACCGGAGACGTGTTTCCCAAGAGGTCGTTTAGCGAGTGAACAGCAGTGTGCGCGACTTTCAGGAGTGTGCCTGGAAAGTGCCAGAATCACCAGGAGCATCTGTGCAAAAGCTGCTGCCTCTGTGACCGCATTGAGGCACGTTCGCGTGTCTGCGAGTATATAGACGGCTCTTTCGCGTTCACTCCGAGGGAAACGGTCCGCTATTGCTTCTGTGCGCACAGACGCGATTCCCTTGTCTCTTGCGAACACAGGGAACTCTGTGCATCCAAATCTACAGGCTAAGGACGCGTCTGCATATGTTTTGGTGAACAATCGAGTGTGCGTGTTCTGACAGCTGCCTCTATGCAGACGTCTCCACAGAGCCACTTCTGAATGCCCCGCAGCCCAGGACTGAATGGATACACTAACAAGTGCACCGGTGTGAGCAACCACATATGCAGAAGGACGTCTTTCATCTCACAGAAGCGCGAACGTCTTGGCGTTCAAGCACATGGCAGAAACAAGGTGTGAACAGATGAGCTGCTGCTATTTTCTCCGTTCGGCATGCTTCGTTGTAGCTCTCTTGCCGGTCGCCGGCTTAGCGGCTTGCTTTGCGCGACTAGCTCTGGGGAGAGAAGGAGATAGCGCCGGAAACCTCGCCTTTTGCCTTCTTCGGCGCTGGAACCTGGTTGCTGCGCCTTCTCTTTGTCCATGTGCACACACACGATTCCTCAGCGAAAACCATGCAGAAACCTTTCCACGAGCACCCAGGGATGTGCACCCAGCACCACGTGCACGCACACGCAGCTAGAGAAAAGCACCTACCTTTTCACACACTGATGCCTAAGCAAACGCGTGGCCACACACACGCACACATCCGCAAGCGCGCCTACTCCCATCTATTGAGGGAAAGACGGACGAGCTCTTTGGTTGCTCTTCACAGGCTTGTCCCTGATCTATAGCTGAGGGCAAACACTTGTGTGCTTGTGGGAGAGCCTGTGTCTTTCCTGGAAGCGTTTGGGAGTTTTGCTCAGACGCGTGTTTCCTCAAGTTCAAGAATCAAGATCTAGGATACCTGCAGACAGGTGCCTGTTTGTGTGGAGACAGTCTGTTTGAAACTGTGTTCCTCAGCGCCCGCTCTTTCTCCCCGTCGCTCCACACGCCTGGGAGTCCCTTTCTTTCTCTCCACAAGCACGTGTGTTGACTTCGTCGCACATGTGCATCTGCACAAGCGTTGAGCTCAGCAGAGCGTGTCTCTTGACACTTGATGTGCGTTGGCTGTGTCTGCCTGCTCCAGTGAAGAGAGAAACGGGAAATCATCTTGGTAGAGGCAACAAAGCAAAGGCGAGGCAGGATTGACATCTGCTCAACAGAGACGGATTCCCTGCGCTGACACAGTTCACAGTTACACGAGAAGCAATCTGAGCGGTCCGTCGACCGGAGACGTGTTTCCCAAGAGGTCGTTTAGCGAGTGAACAGCAGTGTGCGCGACTTTCAGGAGTGTGCCTGGAAAGTGCCAGAATCACCAGGAGCATCTGTGCAAAAGCTGCTGCCTCTGTGACCGCATTGAGGCACGTTCGCGTGTCTGCGAGTATATAGACGGCTCTTTCGCGTTCACTCCGAGGGAAACGGTCCGCTATTGCTTCTGTGCGCACAGACGCGATTCCCTTGTCTCTTGCGAACACAGGGAACTCTGTGCATCCAAATCTACAGGCTAAGGACGCGTCTGCATATGTTTTGGTGAACAATCGAGTGTGCGTGTTCTGACAGCTGCCTCTATGCAGACGTCTCCACAGAGCCACTTCTGAATGCCCCGCAGCCCAGGACTGAATGGATACACTAACAAGTGCACCGGTGTGAGCAACCACATATGCAGAAGGACGTCTTTCATCTCACAGAAGCGCGAACGTCTTGGCGTTCAAGCACATGGCAGAAACAAGGTGTGAACAGATGAGCTGCTGCTATTTTCTCCGTTCGGCATGCTTCGTTGTAGCTCTCTTGCCGGTCGCCGGCTTAGCGGCTTGCTTTGCGCGACTAGCTCTGGGGAGAGAAGGAGATAGCGCCGGAAACCTCGCCTTTTGCCTTCTTCGGCGCTGGAACCTGGTTGCTGCGCCTTCTCTTTGTCCATGTGCACACACACGATTCCTCAGCGAAAACCATGCAGAAACCTTTCCACGAGCACCCAGGGATGTGCACCCAGCACCACGTGCACGCACACGCAGCTAGAGAAAAGCACCTACCTTTTCACACACTGATGCCTAAGCAAACGCGTGGCCACACACACGCACACATCCGCAAGCGCGCCTACTCCCATCTATTGAGGGAAAGACGGACGAGCTCTTTGGTTGCTCTTCACAGGCTTGTCCCTGATCTATAGCTGAGGGCAAACACTTGTGTGCTTGTGGGAGAGCCTGTGTCTTTCCTGGAAGCGTTTGGGAGTTTTGCTCAGACGCGTGTTTCCTCAAGTTCAAGAATCAAGATCTAGGATACCTGCAGACAGGTGCCTGTTTGTGTGGAGACAGTCTGTTTGAAACTGTGTTCCTCAGCGCCCGCTCTTTCTCCCCGTCGCTCCACACGCCTGGGAGTCCCTTTCTTTCTCTCCACAAGCACGTGTGTTGACTTCGTCGCACATGTGCATCTGCACAAGCGTTGAGCTCAGCAGAGCGTGTCTCTTGACACTTGATGTGCGTTGGCTGTGTCTGCCTGCTCCAGTGAAGAGAGAAACGGGAAATCATCTTGGTAGAGGCAACAAAGCAAAGGCGAGGCAGGATTGACATCTGCTCAACAGAGACGGATTCCCTGCGCTGACACAGTTCACAGTTACACGAGAAGCAATCTGAGCGGTCCGTCGACCGGAGACGTGTTTCCCAAGAGGTCGTTTAGCGAGTGAACAGCAGTGTGCGCGACTTTCAGGAGTGTGCCTGGAAAGTGCCAGAATCACCAGGAGCATCTGTGCAAAAGCTGCTGCCTCTGTGACCGCATTGAGGCACGTTCGCGTGTCTGCGAGTATATAGACGGCTCTTTCGCGTTCACTCCGAGGGAAACGGTCCGCTATTGCTTCTGTGCGCACAGACGCGATTCCCTTGTCTCTTGCGAACACAGGGAACTCTGTGCATCCAAATCTACAGGCTAAGGACGCGTCTGCATATGTTTTGGTGAACAATCGAGTGTGCGTGTTCTGACAGCTGCCTCTATGCAGACGTCTCCACAGAGCCACTTCTGAATGCCCCGCAGCCCAGGACTGAATGGATACACTAACAAGTGCACCGGTGTGAGCAACCACATATGCAGAAGGACGTCTTTCATCTCACAGAAGCGCGAACGTCTTGGCGTTCAAGCACATGGCAGAAACAAGGTGTGAACAGATGAGCTGCTGCTATTTTCTCCGTTCGGCATGCTTCGTTGTAGCTCTCTTGCCGGTCGCCGGCTTAGCGGCTTGCTTTGCGCGACTAGCTCTGGGGAGAGAAGGAGATAGCGCCGGAAACCTCGCCTTTTGCCTTCTTCGGCGCTGGAACCTGGTTGCTGCGCCTTCTCTTTGTCCATGTGCACACACACGATTCCTCAGCGAAAACCATGCAGAAACCTTTCCACGAGCACCCAGGGATGTGCACCCAGCACCACGTGCACGCACACGCAGCTAGAGAAAAGCACCTACCTTTTCACACACTGATGCCTAAGCAAACGCGTGGCCACACACACGCACACATCCGCAAGCGCGCCTACTCCCATCTATTGAGGGAAAGACGGACGAGCTCTTTGGTTGCTCTTCACAGGCTTGTCCCTGATCTATAGCTGAGGGCAAACACTTGTGTGCTTGTGGGAGAGCCTGTGTCTTTCCTGGAAGCGTTTGGGAGTTTTGCTCAGACGCGTGTTTCCTCAAGTTCAAGAATCAAGATCTAGGATACCTGCAGACAGGTGCCTGTTTGTGTGGAGACAGTCTGTTTGAAACTGTGTTCCTCAGCGCCCGCTCTTTCTCCCCGTCGCTCCACACGCCTGGGAGTCCCTTTCTTTCTCTCCACAAGCACGTGTGTTGACTTCGTCGCACATGTGCATCTGCACAAGCGTTGAGCTCAGCAGAGCGTGTCTCTTGACACTTGATGTGCGTTGGCTGTGTCTGCCTGCTCCAGTGAAGAGAGAAACGGGAAATCATCTTGGTAGAGGCAACAAAGCAAAGGCGAGGCAGGATTGACATCTGCTCAACAGAGACGGATTCCCTGCGCTGACACAGTTCACAGTTACACGAGAAGCAATCTGAGCGGTCCGTCGACCGGAGACGTGTTTCCCAAGAGGTCGTTTAGCGAGTGAACAGCAGTGTGCGCGACTTTCAGGAGTGTGCCTGGAAAGTGCCAGAATCACCAGGAGCATCTGTGCAAAAGCTGCTGCCTCTGTGACCGCATTGAGGCACGTTCGCGTGTCTGCGAGTATATAGACGGCTCTTTCGCGTTCACTCCGAGGGAAACGGTCCGCTATTGCTTCTGTGCGCACAGACGCGATTCCCTTGTCTCTTGCGAACACAGGGAACTCTGTGCATCCAAATCTACAGGCTAAGGACGCGTCTGCATATGTTTTGGTGAACAATCGAGTGTGCGTGTTCTGACAGCTGCCTCTATGCAGACGTCTCCACAGAGCCACTTCTGAATGCCCCGCAGCCCAGGACTGAATGGATACACTAACAAGTGCACCGGTGTGAGCAACCACATATGCAGAAGGACGTCTTTCATCTCACAGAAGCGCGAACGTCTTGGCGTTCAAGCACATGGCAGAAACAAGGTGTGAACAGATGAGCTGCTGCTATTTTCTCCGTTCGGCATGCTTCGTTGTAGCTCTCTTGCCGGTCGCCGGCTTAGCGGCTTGCTTTGCGCGACTAGCTCTGGGGAGAGAAGGAGATAGCGCCGGAAACCTCGCCTTTTGCCTTCTTCGGCGCTGGAACCTGGTTGCTGCGCCTTCTCTTTGTCCATGTGCACACACACGATTCCTCAGCGAAAACCATGCAGAAACCTTTCCACGAGCACCCAGGGATGTGCACCCAGCACCACGTGCACGCACACGCAGCTAGAGAAAAGCACCTACCTTTTCACACACTGATGCCTAAGCAAACGCGTGGCCACACACACGCACACATCCGCAAGCGCGCCTACTCCCATCTATTGAGGGAAAGACGGACGAGCTCTTTGGTTGCTCTTCACAGGCTTGTCCCTGATCTATAGCTGAGGGCAAACACTTGTGTGCTTGTGGGAGAGCCTGTGTCTTTCCTGGAAGCGTTTGGGAGTTTTGCTCAGACGCGTGTTTCCTCAAGTTCAAGAATCAAGATCTAGGATACCTGCAGACAGGTGCCTGTTTGTGTGGAGACAGTCTGTTTGAAACTGTGTTCCTCAGCGCCCGCTCTTTCTCCCCGTCGCTCCACACGCCTGGGAGTCCCTTTCTTTCTCTCCACAAGCACGTGTGTTGACTTCGTCGCACATGTGCATCTGCACAAGCGTTGAGCTCAGCAGAGCGTGTCTCTTGACACTTGATGTGCGTTGGCTGTGTCTGCCTGCTCCAGTGAAGAGAGAAACGGGAAATCATCTTGGTAGAGGCAACAAAGCAAAGGCGAGGCAGGATTGACATCTGCTCAACAGAGACGGATTCCCTGCGCTGACACAGTTCACAGTTACACGAGAAGCAATCTGAGCGGTCCGTCGACCGGAGACGTGTTTCCCAAGAGGTCGTTTAGCGAGTGAACAGCAGTGTGCGCGACTTTCAGGAGTGTGCCTGGAAAGTGCCAGAATCACCAGGAGCATCTGTGCAAAAGCTGCTGCCTCTGTGACCGCATTGAGGCACGTTCGCGTGTCTGCGAGTATATAGACGGCTCTTTCGCGTTCACTCCGAGGGAAACGGTCCGCTATTGCTTCTGTGCGCACAGACGCGATTCCCTTGTCTCTTGCGAACACAGGGAACTCTGTGCATCCAAATCTACAGGCTAAGGACGCGTCTGCATATGTTTTGGTGAACAATCGAGTGTGCGTGTTCTGACAGCTGCCTCTATGCAGACGTCTCCACAGAGCCACTTCTGAATGCCCCGCAGCCCAGGACTGAATGGATACACTAACAAGTGCACCGGTGTGAGCAACCACATATGCAGAAGGACGTCTTTCATCTCACAGAAGCGCGAACGTCTTGGCGTTCAAGCACATGGCAGAAACAAGGTGTGAACAGATGAGCTGCTGCTATTTTCTCCGTTCGGCATGCTTCGTTGTAGCTCTCTTGCCGGTCGCCGGCTTAGCGGCTTGCTTTGCGCGACTAGCTCTGGGGAGAGAAGGAGATAGCGCCGGAAACCTCGCCTTTTGCCTTCTTCGGCGCTGGAACCTGGTTGCTGCGCCTTCTCTTTGTCCATGTGCACACACACGATTCCTCAGCGAAAACCATGCAGAAACCTTTCCACGAGCACCCAGGGATGTGCACCCAGCACCACGTGCACGCACACGCAGCTAGAGAAAAGCACCTACCTTTTCACACACTGATGCCTAAGCAAACGCGTGGCCACACACACGCACACATCCGCAAGCGCGCCTACTCCCATCTATTGAGGGAAAGACGGACGAGCTCTTTGGTTGCTCTTCACAGGCTTGTCCCTGATCTATAGCTGAGGGCAAACACTTGTGTGCTTGTGGGAGAGCCTGTGTCTTTCCTGGAAGCGTTTGGGAGTTTTGCTCAGACGCGTGTTTCCTCAAGTTCAAGAATCAAGATCTAGGATACCTGCAGACAGGTGCCTGTTTGTGTGGAGACAGTCTGTTTGAAACTGTGTTCCTCAGCGCCCGCTCTTTCTCCCCGTCGCTCCACACGCCTGGGAGTCCCTTTCTTTCTCTCCACAAGCACGTGTGTTGACTTCGTCGCACATGTGCATCTGCACAAGCGTTGAGCTCAGCAGAGCGTGTCTCTTGACACTTGATGTGCGTTGGCTGTGTCTGCCTGCTCCAGTGAAGAGAGAAACGGGAAATCATCTTGGTAGAGGCAACAAAGCAAAGGCGAGGCAGGATTGACATCTGCTCAACAGAGACGGATTCCCTGCGCTGACACAGTTCACAGTTACACGAGAAGCAATCTGAGCGGTCCGTCGACCGGAGACGTGTTTCCCAAGAGGTCGTTTAGCGAGTGAACAGCAGTGTGCGCGACTTTCAGGAGTGTGCCTGGAAAGTGCCAGAATCACCAGGAGCATCTGTGCAAAAGCTGCTGCCTCTGTGACCGCATTGAGGCACGTTCGCGTGTCTGCGAGTATATAGACGGCTCTTTCGCGTTCACTCCGAGGGAAACGGTCCGCTATTGCTTCTGTGCGCACAGACGCGATTCCCTTGTCTCTTGCGAACACAGGGAACTCTGTGCATCCAAATCTACAGGCTAAGGACGCGTCTGCATATGTTTTGGTGAACAATCGAGTGTGCGTGTTCTGACAGCTGCCTCTATGCAGACGTCTCCACAGAGCCACTTCTGAATGCCCCGCAGCCCAGGACTGAATGGATACACTAACAAGTGCACCGGTGTGAGCAACCACATATGCAGAAGGACGTCTTTCATCTCACAGAAGCGCGAACGTCTTGGCGTTCAAGCACATGGCAGAAACAAGGTGTGAACAGATGAGCTGCTGCTATTTTCTCCGTTCGGCATGCTTCGTTGTAGCTCTCTTGCCGGTCGCCGGCTTAGCGGCTTGCTTTGCGCGACTAGCTCTGGGGAGAGAAGGAGATAGCGCCGGAAACCTCGCCTTTTGCCTTCTTCGGCGCTGGAACCTGGTTGCTGCGCCTTCTCTTTGTCCATGTGCACACACACGATTCCTCAGCGAAAACCATGCAGAAACCTTTCCACGAGCACCCAGGGATGTGCACCCAGCACCACGTGCACGCACACGCAGCTAGAGAAAAGCACCTACCTTTTCACACACTGATGCCTAAGCAAACGCGTGGCCACACACACGCACACATCCGCAAGCGCGCCTACTCCCATCTATTGAGGGAAAGACGGACGAGCTCTTTGGTTGCTCTTCACAGGCTTGTCCCTGATCTATAGCTGAGGGCAAACACTTGTGTGCTTGTGGGAGAGCCTGTGTCTTTCCTGGAAGCGTTTGGGAGTTTTGCTCAGACGCGTGTTTCCTCAAGTTCAAGAATCAAGATCTAGGATACCTGCAGACAGGTGCCTGTTTGTGTGGAGACAGTCTGTTTGAAACTGTGTTCCTCAGCGCCCGCTCTTTCTCCCCGTCGCTCCACACGCCTGGGAGTCCCTTTCTTTCTCTCCACAAGCACGTGTGTTGACTTCGTCGCACATGTGCATCTGCACAAGCGTTGAGCTCAGCAGAGCGTGTCTCTTGACACTTGATGTGCGTTGGCTGTGTCTGCCTGCTCCAGTGAAGAGAGAAACGGGAAATCATCTTGGTAGAGGCAACAAAGCAAAGGCGAGGCAGGATTGACATCTGCTCAACAGAGACGGATTCCCTGCGCTGACACAGTTCACAGTTACACGAGAAGCAATCTGAGCGGTCCGTCGACCGGAGACGTGTTTCCCAAGAGGTCGTTTAGCGAGTGAACAGCAGTGTGCGCGACTTTCAGGAGTGTGCCTGGAAAGTGCCAGAATCACCAGGAGCATCTGTGCAAAAGCTGCTGCCTCTGTGACCGCATTGAGGCACGTTCGCGTGTCTGCGAGTATATAGACGGCTCTTTCGCGTTCACTCCGAGGGAAACGGTCCGCTATTGCTTCTGTGCGCACAGACGCGATTCCCTTGTCTCTTGCGAACACAGGGAACTCTGTGCATCCAAATCTACAGGCTAAGGACGCGTCTGCATATGTTTTGGTGAACAATCGAGTGTGCGTGTTCTGACAGCTGCCTCTATGCAGACGTCTCCACAGAGCCACTTCTGAATGCCCCGCAGCCCAGGACTGAATGGATACACTAACAAGTGCACCGGTGTGAGCAACCACATATGCAGAAGGACGTCTTTCATCTCACAGAAGCGCGAACGTCTTGGCGTTCAAGCACATGGCAGAAACAAGGTGTGAACAGATGAGCTGCTGCTATTTTCTCCGTTCGGCATGCTTCGTTGTAGCTCTCTTGCCGGTCGCCGGCTTAGCGGCTTGCTTTGCGCGACTAGCTCTGGGGAGAGAAGGAGATAGCGCCGGAAACCTCGCCTTTTGCCTTCTTCGGCGCTGGAACCTGGTTGCTGCGCCTTCTCTTTGTCCATGTGCACACACACGATTCCTCAGCGAAAACCATGCAGAAACCTTTCCACGAGCACCCAGGGATGTGCACCCAGCACCACGTGCACGCACACGCAGCTAGAGAAAAGCACCTACCTTTTCACACACTGATGCCTAAGCAAACGCGTGGCCACACACACGCACACATCCGCAAGCGCGCCTACTCCCATCTATTGAGGGAAAGACGGACGAGCTCTTTGGTTGCTCTTCACAGGCTTGTCCCTGATCTATAGCTGAGGGCAAACACTTGTGTGCTTGTGGGAGAGCCTGTGTCTTTCCTGGAAGCGTTTGGGAGTTTTGCTCAGACGCGTGTTTCCTCAAGTTCAAGAATCAAGATCTAGGATACCTGCAGACAGGTGCCTGTTTGTGTGGAGACAGTCTGTTTGAAACTGTGTTCCTCAGCGCCCGCTCTTTCTCCCCGTCGCTCCACACGCCTGGGAGTCCCTTTCTTTCTCTCCACAAGCACGTGTGTTGACTTCGTCGCACATGTGCATCTGCACAAGCGTTGAGCTCAGCAGAGCGTGTCTCTTGACACTTGATGTGCGTTGGCTGTGTCTGCCTGCTCCAGTGAAGAGAGAAACGGGAAATCATCTTGGTAGAGGCAACAAAGCAAAGGCGAGGCAGGATTGACATCTGCTCAACAGAGACGGATTCCCTGCGCTGACACAGTTCACAGTTACACGAGAAGCAATCTGAGCGGTCCGTCGACCGGAGACGTGTTTCCCAAGAGGTCGTTTAGCGAGTGAACAGCAGTGTGCGCGACTTTCAGGAGTGTGCCTGGAAAGTGCCAGAATCACCAGGAGCATCTGTGCAAAAGCTGCTGCCTCTGTGACCGCATTGAGGCACGTTCGCATGTCTGCGAGTATATAGACGGCTCTTTCGCGTTCACTCCGAGGGAAACGGTCCGCTATTGCTTCTGTGCGCACAGACGCGATTCCCTTGTCTCTTGCGAACACAGGGAACTCTGTGCATCCAAATCTACAGGCTAAGGACGCGTCTGCATATGTTTTGGTGAACAATCGAGTGTGCGTGTTCTGACAGCTGCCTCTATGCAGACGTCTCCACAGAGCCACTTCTGAATGCCCCGCAGCCCAGGACTGAATGGATACACTAACAAGTGCACCGGTGTGAGCAACCACATATGCAGAAGGACGTCTTTCATCTCACAGAAGCGCGAACGTCTTGGCGTTCAAGCACATGGCAGAAACAAGGTGTGAACAGATGAGCTGCTGCTATTTTCTCCGTTCGGCATGCTTCGTTGTAGCTCTCTTGCCGGTCGCCGGCTTAGCGGCTTGCTTTGCGCGACTAGCTCTGGGGAGAGAAGGAGATAGCGCCGGAAACCTCGCCTTTTGCCTTCTTCGGCGCTGGAACCTGGTTGCTGCGCCTTCTCTTTGTCCATGTGCACACACACGATTCCTCAGCGAAAACCATGCAGAAACCTTTCCACGAGCACCCAGGGATGTGCACCCAGCACCACGTGCACGCACACGCAGCTAGAGAAAAGCACCTACCTTTTCACACACTGATGCCTAAGCAAACGCGTGGCCACACACACGCACACATCCGCAAGCGCGCCTACTCCCATCTATTGAGGGAAAGACGGACGAGCTCTTTGGTTGCTCTTCACAGGCTTGTCCCTGATCTATAGCTGAGGGCAAACACTTGTGTGCTTGTGGGAGAGCCTGTGTCTTTCCTGGAAGCGTTTGGGAGTTTTGCTCAGACGCGTGTTTCCTCAAGTTCAAGAATCAAGATCTAGGATACCTGCAGACAGGTGCCTGTTTGTGTGGAGACAGTCTGTTTGAAACTGTGTTCCTCAGCGCCCGCTCTTTCTCCCCGTCGCTCCACACGCCTGGGAGTCCCTTTCTTTCTCTCCACAAGCACGTGTGTTGACTTCGTCGCACATGTGCATCTGCACAAGCGTTGAGCTCAGCAGAGCGTGTCTCTTGACACTTGATGTGCGTTGGCTGTGTCTGCCTGCTCCAGTGAAGAGAGAAACGGGAAATCATCTTGGTAGAGGCAACAAAGCAAAGGCGAGGCAGGATTGACATCTGCTCAACAGAGACGGATTCCCTGCGCTGACACAGTTCACAGTTACACGAGAAGCAATCTGAGCGGTCCGTCGACCGGAGACGTGTTTCCCAAGAGGTCGTTTAGCGAGTGAACAGCAGTGTGCGCGACTTTCAGGAGTGTGCCTGGAAAGTGCCAGAATCACCAGGAGCATCTGTGCAAAAGCTGCTGCCTCTGTGACCGCATTGAGGCACGTTCGCATGTCTGCGAGTATATAGACGGCTCTTTCGCGTTCACTCCGAGGGAAACGGTCCGCTATTGCTTCTGTGCGCACAGACGCGATTCCCTTGTCTCTTGCGAACACAGGGAACTCTGTGCATCCAAATCTACAGGCTAAGGACGCGTCTGCATATGTTTTGGTGAACAATCGAGTGTGCGTGTTCTGACAGCTGCCTCTATGCAGACGTCTCCACAGAGCCACTTCTGAATGCCCCGCAGCCCAGGACTGAATGGATACACTAACAAGTGCACCGGTGTGAGCAACCACATATGCAGAAGGACGTCTTTCATCTCACAGAAGCGCGAACGTCTTGGCGTTCAAGCACATGGCAGAAACAAGGTGTGAACAGATGAGCTGCTGCTATTTTCTCCGTTCGGCATGCTTCGTTGTAGCTCTCTTGCCGGTCGCCGGCTTAGCGGCTTGCTTTGCGCGACTAGCTCTGGGGAGAGAAGGAGATAGCGCCGGAAACCTCGCCTTTTGCCTTCTTCGGCGCTGGAACCTGGTTGCTGCGCCTTCTCTTTGTCCATGTGCACACACACGATTCCTCAGCGAAAACCATGCAGAAACCTTTCCACGAGCACCCAGGGATGTGCACCCAGCACCACGTGCACGCACACGCAGCTAGAGAAAAGCACCTACCTTTTCACACACTGATGCCTAAGCAAACGCGTGGCCACACACACGCACACATCCGCAAGCGCGCCTACTCCCATCTATTGAGGGAAAGACGGACGAGCTCTTTGGTTGCTCTTCACAGGCTTGTCCCTGATCTATAGCTGAGGGCAAACACTTGTGTGCTTGTGGGAGAGCCTGTGTCTTTCCTGGAAGCGTTTGGGAGTTTTGCTCAGACGCGTGTTTCCTCAAGTTCAAGAATCAAGATCTAGGATACCTGCAGACAGGTGCCTGTTTGTGTGGAGACAGTCTGTTTGAAACTGTGTTCCTCAGCGCCCGCTCTTTCTCCCCGTCGCTCCACACGCCTGGGAGTCCCTTTCTTTCTCTCCACAAGCACGTGTGTTGACTTCGTCGCACATGTGCATCTGCACAAGCGTTGAGCTCAGCAGAGCGTGTCTCTTGACACTTGATGTGCGTTGGCTGTGTCTGCCTGCTCCAGTGAAGAGAGAAACGGGAAATCATCTTGGTAGAGGCAACAAAGCAAAGGCGAGGCAGGATTGACATCTGCTCAACAGAGACGGATTCCCTGCGCTGACACAGTTCACAGTTACACGAGAAGCAATCTGAGCGGTCCGTCGACCGGAGACGTGTTTCCCAAGAGGTCGTTTAGCGAGTGAACAGCAGTGTGCGCGACTTTCAGGAGTGTGCCTGGAAAGTGCCAGAATCACCAGGAGCATCTGTGCAAAAGCTGCTGCCTCTGTGACCGCATTGAGGCACGTTCGCATGTCTGCGAGTATATAGACGGCTCTTTCGCGTTCACTCCGAGGGAAACGGTCCGCTATTGCTTCTGTGCGCACAGACGCGATTCCCTTGTCTCTTGCGAACACAGGGAACTCTGTGCATCCAAATCTACAGGCTAAGGACGCGTCTGCATATGTTTTGGTGAACAATCGAGTGTGCGTGTTCTGACAGCTGCCTCTATGCAGACGTCTCCACAGAGCCACTTCTGAATGCCCCGCAGCCCAGGACTGAATGGATACACTAACAAGTGCACCGGTGTGAGCAACCACATATGCAGAAGGACGTCTTTCATCTCACAGAAGCGCGAACGTCTTGGCGTTCAAGCACATGGCAGAAACAAGGTGTGAACAGATGAGCTGCTGCTATTTTCTCCGTTCGGCATGCTTCGTTGTAGCTCTCTTGCCGGTCGCCGGCTTAGCGGCTTGCTTTGCGCGACTAGCTCTGGGGAGAGAAGGAGATAGCGCCGGAAACCTCGCCTTTTGCCTTCTTCGGCGCTGGAACCTGGTTGCTGCGCCTTCTCTTTGTCCATGTGCACACACACGATTCCTCAGCGAAAACCATGCAGAAACCTTTCCACGAGCACCCAGGGATGTGCACCCAGCACCACGTGCACGCACACGCAGCTAGAGAAAAGCACCTACCTTTTCACACACTGATGCCTAAGCAAACGCGTGGCCACACACACGCACACATCCGCAAGCGCGCCTACTCCCATCTATTGAGGGAAAGACGGACGAGCTCTTTGGTTGCTCTTCACAGGCTTGTCCCTGATCTATAGCTGAGGGCAAACACTTGTGTGCTTGTGGGAGAGCCTGTGTCTTTCCTGGAAGCGTTTGGGAGTTTTGCTCAGACGCGTGTTTCCTCAAGTTCAAGAATCAAGATCTAGGATACCTGCAGACAGGTGCCTGTTTGTGTGGAGACAGTCTGTTTGAAACTGTGTTCCTCAGCGCCCGCTCTTTCTCCCCGTCGCTCCACACGCCTGGGAGTCCCTTTCTTTCTCTCCACAAGCACGTGTGTTGACTTCGTCGCACATGTGCATCTGCACAAGCGTTGAGCTCAGCAGAGCGTGTCTCTTGACACTTGATGTGCGTTGGCTGTGTCTGCCTGCTCCAGTGAAGAGAGAAACGGGAAATCGTCTTGGTAGAGGCAACAAAGCAAAAGCGAGGCAGGATTGACATCTGCTCAACAGAGACGGATTCCCTGCGCTGACACAGTTCACAGTTACACGAGAAGCAATCTGAGCGGTCCGTCGACCGGAGACGTGTTTCCCAAGAGGTCGTTTAGCGAGTGAACAGCAGTGTGCGCGACTTTCAGGAGTGTGCCTGGAAAGTGCCAGAATCACCAGGAGCATCTGTGCAAAAGCTGCTGCCTCTGTGACCGCATTGAGGCACGTTCGCGTGTCTGCGAGTATATAGACGGCTCTTTCGCGTTCACTCCGAGGGAAACGGTCCGCTATTGCTTCTGTGCGCACAGACGCGATTCCCTTGTCTCTTGCGAACACAGGGAACTCTGTGCATCCAAATCTACAGGCTAAGGACGCGTCTGCATATGTTTTGGTGAACAATCGAGTGTGCGTGTTCTGACAGCTGCCTCTATGCAGACGTCTCCACAGAGCCACTTCTGAATGCCCCGCAGCCCAGGACTGAATGGATACACTAACAAGTGCACCGGTGTGAGCAACCACATATGCAGAAGGACGTCTTTCATCTCACAGAAGCGCGAACGTCTTGGCGTTCAAGCACATGGCAGAAACAAGGTGTGAACAGATGAGCTGCTGCTATTTTCTCCGTTCGGCATGCTTCGTTGTAGCTCTCTTGCCGGTCGCCGGCTTAGCGGCTTGCTTTGCGCGACTAGCTCTGGGGAGAGAAGGAGATAGCGCCGGAAACCTCGCCTTTTGCCTTCTTCGGCGCTGGAACCTGGTTGCTGCGCCTTCTCTTTGTCCATGTGCACACACACGATTCCTCAGCGAAAACCATGCAGAAACCTTTCCACGAGCACCCAGGGATGTGCACCCAGCACCACGTGCACGCACACGCAGCTAGAGAAAAGCACCTACCTTTTCACACACTGATGCCTAAGCAAACGCGTGGCCACACACACGCACACATCCGCAAGCGCGCCTACTCCCATCTACTGAGGGAAAGACGGACGAGCTCTTTGGTTGCTCTTCACAGGCTTGTCCCTGATCTATAGCTGAGGGCAAACACTTGTGTGCTTGTGGGAGAGCCTGTGTCTTTCCTGGAAGCGTTTGGGAGTTTTGCTCAGACGCGTGTTTCCTCAAGTTCAAGAATCAAGATCTAGGATACCTGCAGACAGGTGCCTGTTTGTGTGGAGACAGTCTGTTTGAAACTGTGTTCCTCAGCGCCCGCTCTTTCTCCCCGTCGCTCCACACGCCTGGGAGTCCCTTTCTTTCTCTCCACAAGCACGTGTGTTGACTTCGTCGCACATGTGCATCTGCACAAGCGTTGAGCTCAGCAGAGCGTGTCTCTTGACACTTGATGTGCGTTGGCTGTGTCTGCCTGCTCCAGTGAAGAGAGAAACGGGAAATCGTCTTGGTAGAGGCAACAAAGCAAAAGCGAGGCAGGATTGACATCTGCTCAACAGAGACGGATTCCCTGCGCTGACACAGTTCACAGTTACACGAGAAGCAATCTGAGCGGTCCGTCGACCGGAGACGTGTTTCCCAAGAGGTCGTTTAGCGAGTGAACAGCAGTGTGCGCGACTTTCAGGAGTGTGCCTGGAAAGTGCCAGAATCACCAGGAGCATCTGTGCAAAAGCTGCTGCCTCTGTGACCGCATTGAGGCACGTTCGCGTGTCTGCGAGTATATAGACGGCTCTTTCGCGTTCACTCCGAGGGAAACGGTCCGCTATTGCTTCTGTGCGCACAGACGCGATTCCCTTGTCTCTTGCGAACACAGGGAACTCTGTGCATCCAAATCTACAGGCTAAGGACGCGTCTGCATATGTTTTGGTGAACAATCGAGTGTGCGTGTTCTGACAGCTGCCTCTATGCAGACGTCTCCACAGAGCCACTTCTGAATGCCCCGCAGCCCAGGACTGAATGGATACACTAACAAGTGCACCGGTGTGAGCAACCACATATGCAGAAGGACGTCTTTCATCTCACAGAAGCGCGAACGTCTTGGCGTTCAAGCACATGGCAGAAACAAGGTGTGAACAGATGAGCTGCTGCTATTTTCTCCGTTCGGCATGCTTCGTTGTAGCTCTCTTGCCGGTCGCCGGCTTAGCGGCTTGCTTTGCGCGACTAGCTCTGGGGAGAGAAGGAGATAGCGCCGGAAACCTCGCCTTTTGCCTTCTTCGGCGCTGGAACCTGGTTGCTGCGCCTTCTCTTTGTCCATGTGCACACACACGATTCCTCAGCGAAAACCATGCAGAAACCTTTCCACGAGCACCCAGGGATGTGCACCCAGCACCACGTGCACGCACACGCAGCTAGAGAAAAGCACCTACCTTTTCACACACTGATGCCTAAGCAAACGCGTGGCCACACACACGCACACATCCGCAAGCGCGCCTACTCCCATCTACTGAGGGAAAGACGGACGAGCTCTTTGGTTGCTCTTCACAGGCTTGTCCCTGATCTATAGCTGAGGGCAAACACTTGTGTGCTTGTGGGAGAGCCTGTGTCTTTCCTGGAAGCGTTTGGGAGTTTTGCTCAGACGCGTGTTTCCTCAAGTTCAAGAATCAAGATCTAGGATACCTGCAGACAGGTGCCTGTTTGTGTGGAGACAGTCTGTTTGAAACTGTGTTCCTCAGCGCCCGCTCTTTCTCCCCGTCGCTCCACACGCCTGGGAGTCCCTTTCTTTCTCTCCACAAGCACGTGTGTTGACTTCGTCGCACATGTGCATCTGCACAAGCGTTGAGCTCAGCAGAGCGTGTCTCTTGACACTTGATGTGCGTTGGCTGTGTCTGCCTGCTCCAGTGAAGAGAGAAACGGGAAATCGTCTTGGTAGAGGCAACAAAGCAAAAGCGAGGCAGGATTGACATCTGCTCAACAGAGACGGATTCCCTGCGCTGACACAGTTCACAGTTACACGAGAAGCAATCTGAGCGGTCCGTCGACCGGAGACGTGTTTCCCAAGAGGTCGTTTAGCGAGTGAACAGCAGTGTGCGCGACTTTCAGGAGTGTGCCTGGAAAGTGCCAGAATCACCAGGAGCATCTGTGCAAAAGCTGCTGCCTCTGTGACCGCATTGAGGCACGTTCGCGTGTCTGCGAGTATATAGACGGCTCTTTCGCGTTCACTCCGAGGGAAACGGTCCGCTATTGCTTCTGTGCGCACAGACGCGATTCCCTTGTCTCTTGCGAACACAGGGAACTCTGTGCATCCAAATCTACAGGCTAAGGACGCGTCTGCATATGTTTTGGTGAACAATCGAGTGTGCGTGTTCTGACAGCTGCCTCTATGCAGACGTCTCCACAGAGCCACTTCTGAATGCCCCGCAGCCCAGGACTGAATGGATACACTAACAAGTGCACCGGTGTGAGCAACCACATATGCAGAAGGACGTCTTTCATCTCACAGAAGCGCGAACGTCTTGGCGTTCAAGCACATGGCAGAAACAAGGTGTGAACAGATGAGCTGCTGCTATTTTCTCCGTTCGGCATGCTTCGTTGTAGCTCTCTTGCCGGTCGCCGGCTTAGCGGCTTGCTTTGCGCGACTAGCTCTGGGGAGAGAAGGAGATAGCGCCGGAAACCTCGCCTTTTGCCTTCTTCGGCGCTGGAACCTGGTTGCTGCGCCTTCTCTTTGTCCATGTGCACACACACGATTCCTCAGCGAAAACCATGCAGAAACCTTTCCACGAGCACCCAGGGATGTGCACCCAGCACCACGTGCACGCACACGCAGCTAGAGAAAAGCACCTACCTTTTCACACACTGATGCCTAAGCAAACGCGTGGCCACACACACGCACACATCCGCAAGCGCGCCTACTCCCATCTACTGAGGGAAAGACGGACGAGCTCTTTGGTTGCTCTTCACAGGCTTGTCCCTGATCTATAGCTGAGGGCAAACACTTGTGTGCTTGTGGGAGAGCCTGTGTCTTTCCTGGAAGCGTTTGGGAGTTTTGCTCAGACGCGTGTTTCCTCAAGTTCAAGAATCAAGATCTAGGATACCTGCAGACAGGTGCCTGTTTGTGTGGAGACAGTCTGTTTGAAACTGTGTTCCTCAGCGCCCGCTCTTTCTCCCCGTCGCTCCACACGCCTGGGAGTCCCTTTCTTTCTCTCCACAAGCACGTGTGTTGACTTCGTCGCACATGTGCATCTGCACAAGCGTTGAGCTCAGCAGAGCGTGTCTCTTGACACTTGATGTGCGTTGGCTGTGTCTGCCTGCTCCAGTGAAGAGAGAAACGGGAAATCGTCTTGGTAGAGGCAACAAAGCAAAAGCGAGGCAGGATTGACATCTGCTCAACAGAGACGGATTCCCTGCGCTGACACAGTTCACAGTTACACGAGAAGCAATCTGAGCGGTCCGTCGACCGGAGACGTGTTTCCCAAGAGGTCGTTTAGCGAGTGAACAGCAGTGTGCGCGACTTTCAGGAGTGTGCCTGGAAAGTGCCAGAATCACCAGGAGCATCTGTGCAAAAGCTGCTGCCTCTGTGACCGCATTGAGGCACGTTCGCGTGTCTGCGAGTATATAGACGGCTCTTTCGCGTTCACTCCGAGGGAAACGGTCCGCTATTGCTTCTGTGCGCACAGACGCGATTCCCTTGTCTCTTGCGAACACAGGGAACTCTGTGCATCCAAATCTACAGGCTAAGGACGCGTCTGCATATGTTTTGGTGAACAATCGAGTGTGCGTGTTCTGACAGCTGCCTCTATGCAGACGTCTCCACAGAGCCACTTCTGAATGCCCAGCAGCCCAGGACTGAATGGATACACTAACAAGTGCACCGGTGTGAGCAACCACATATGCAGAAGGACGTCTTTCATCTCACAGAAGCGCGAACGTCTTGGCGTTCAAGCACATGGCAGAAACAAGGTGTGAACAGATGAGCTGCTGCTATTTTCTCCGTTCGGCATGCTTCGTTGTAGCTCTCTTGCCGGTCGCCGGCTTAGCGGCTTGCTTTGCGCGACTAGCTCTGGGGAGAGAAGGAGATAGCGCCGGAAACCTCGCCTTTTGCCTTCTTCGGCGCTGGAACCTGGTTGCTGCGCCTTCTCTTTGTCCATGTGCACACACACGATTCCTCAGCGAAAACCATGCAGAAACCTTTCCACGAGCACCCAGGGATGTGCACCCAGCACCACGTGCACGCACACGCAGCTAGAGAAAAGCACCTACCTTTTCACACACTGATGCCTAAGCAAACGCGTGGCCACACACACGCACACATCCGCAAGCGCGCCTACTCCCATCTATTGAGGGAAAGACGGACGAGCTCTTTGGTTGCTCTTCACAGGCTTGTCCCTGATCTATAGCTGAGGGCAAACACTTGTGTGCTTGTGGGAGAGCCTGTGTCTTTCCTGGAAGCGTTTGGGAGTTTTGCTCAGACGCGTGTTTCCTCAAGTTCAAGAATCAAGATCTAGGATACCTGCAGACAGGTGCCTGTTTGTGTGGAGACAGTCTGTTTGAAACTGTGTTCCTCAGCGCCCGCTCTTTCTCCCCGTCGCTCCACACGCCTGGGAGTCCCTTTCTTTCTCTCCACAAGCACGTGTGTTGACTTCGTCGCACATGTGCATCTGCACAAGCGTTGAGCTCAGCAGAGCGTGTCTCTTGACACTTGATGTGCGTTGGCTGTGTCTGCCTGCTCCAGTGAAGAGAGAAACGGGAAATCGTCTTGGTAGAGGCAACAAAGCAAAAGCGAGGCAGGATTGACATCTGCTCAACAGAGACGGATTCCCTGCGCTGACACAGTTCACAGTTACACGAGAAGCAATCTGAGCGGTCCGTCGACCGGAGACGTGTTTCCCAAGAGGTCGTTTAGCGAGTGAACAGCAGTGTGCGCGACTTTCAGGAGTGTGCCTGGAAAGTGCCAGAATCACCAGGAGCATCTGTGCAAAAGCTGCTGCCTCTGTGACCGCATTGAGGCACGTTCGCGTGTCTGCGAGTATATAGACGGCTCTTTCGCGTTCACTCCGAGGGAAACGGTCCGCTATTGCTTCTGTGCGCACAGACGCGATTCCCTTGTCTCTTGCGAACACAGGGAACTCTGTGCATCCAAATCTACAGGCTAAGGACGCGTCTGCATATGTTTTGGTGAACAATCGAGTGTGCGTGTTCTGACAGCTGCCTCTATGCAGACGTCTCCACAGAGCCACTTCTGAATGCCCCGCAGCCCAGGACTGAATGGATACACTAACAAGTGCACCGGTGTGAGCAACCACATATGCAGAAGGACGTCTTTCATCTCACAGAAGCGCGAACGTCTTGGCGTTCAAGCACATGGCAGAAACAAGGTGTGAACAGATGAGCTGCTGCTATTTTCTCCGTTCGGCATGCTTCGTTGTAGCTCTCTTGCCGGTCGCCGGCTTAGCGGCTTGCTTTGCGCGACTAGCTCTGGGGAGAGAAGGAGATAGCGCCGGAAACCTCGCCTTTTGCCTTCTTCGGCGCTGGAACCTGGTTGCTGCGCCTTCTCTTTGTCCATGTGCACACACACGATTCCTCAGCGAAAACCATGCAGAAACCTTTCCACGAGCACCCAGGGATGTGCACCCAGCACCACGTGCACGCACACGCAGCTAGAGAAAAGCACCTACCTTTTCACACACTGATGCCTAAGCAAACGCGTGGCCACACACACGCACACATCCGCAAGCGCGCCTACTCCCATCTACTGAGGGAAAGACGGACGAGCTCTTTGGTTGCTCTTCACAGGCTTGTCCCTGATCTATAGCTGAGGGCAAACACTTGTGTGCTTGTGGGAGAGCCTGTGTCTTTCCTGGAAGCGTTTGGGAGTTTTGCTCAGACGCGTGTTTCCTCAAGTTCAAGAATCAAGATCTAGGATACCTGCAGACAGGTGCCTGTTTGTGTGGAGACAGTCTGTTTGAAACTGTGTTCCTCAGCGCCCGCTCTTTCTCCCCGTCGCTCCACACGCCTGGGAGTCCCTTTCTTTCTCTCCACAAGCACGTGTGTTGACTTCGTCGCACATGTGCATCTGCACAAGCGTTGAGCTCAGCAGAGCGTGTCTCTTGACACTTGATGTGCGTTGGCTGTGTCTGCCTGCTCCAGTGAAGAGAGAAACGGGAAATCGTCTTGGTAGAGGCAACAAAGCAAAAGCGAGGCAGGATTGACATCTGCTCAACAGAGACGGATTCCCTGCGCTGACACAGTTCACAGTTACACGAGAAGCAATCTGAGCGGTCCGTCGACCGGAGACGTGTTTCCCAAGAGGTCGTTTAGCGAGTGAACAGCAGTGTGCGCGACTTTCAGGAGTGTGCCTGGAAAGTGCCAGAATCACCAGGAGCATCTGTGCAAAAGCTGCTGCCTCTGTGACCGCATTGAGGCACGTTCGCGTGTCTGCGAGTATATAGACGGCTCTTTCGCGTTCACTCCGAGGGAAACGGTCCGCTATTGCTTCTGTGCGCACAGACGCGATTCCCTTGTCTCTTGCGAACACAGGGAACTCTGTGCATCCAAATCTACAGGCTAAGGACGCGTCTGCATATGTTTTGGTGAACAATCGAGTGTGCGTGTTCTGACAGCTGCCTCTATGCAGACGTCTCCACAGAGCCACTTCTGAATGCCCCGCAGCCCAGGACTGAATGGATACACTAACAAGTGCACCGGTGTGAGCAACCACATATGCAGAAGGACGTCTTTCATCTCACAGAAGCGCGAACGTCTTGGCGTTCAAGCACATGGCAGAAACAAGGTGTGAACAGATGAGCTGCTGCTATTTTCTCCGTTCGGCATGCTTCGTTGTAGCTCTCTTGCCGGTCGCCGGCTTAGCGGCTTGCTTTGCGCGACTAGCTCTGGGGAGAGAAGGAGATAGCGCCGGAAACCTCGCCTTTTGCCTTCTTCGGCGCTGGAACCTGGTTGCTGCGCCTTCTCTTTGTCCATGTGCACACACACGATTCCTCAGCGAAAACCATGCAGAAACCTTTCCACGAGCACCCAGGGATGTGCACCCAGCACCACGTGCACGCACACGCAGCTAGAGAAAAGCACCTACCTTTTCACACACTGATGCCTAAGCAAACGCGTGGCCACACACACGCACACATCCGCAAGCGCGCCTACTCCCATCTATTGAGGGAAAGACGGACGAGCTCTTTGGTTGCTCTTCACAGGCTTGTCCCTGATCTATAGCTGAGGGCAAACACTTGTGTGCTTGTGGGAGAGCCTGTGTCTTTCCTGGAAGCGTTTGGGAGTTTTGCTCAGACGCGTGTTTCCTCAAGTTCAAGAATCAAGATCTAGGATACCTGCAGACAGGTGCCTGTTTGTGTGGAGACAGTCTGTTTGAAACTGTGTTCCTCAGCGCCCGCTCTTTCTCCCCGTCGCTCCACACGCCTGGGAGTCCCTTTCTTTCTCTCCACAAGCACGTGTGTTGACTTCGTCGCACATGTGCATCTGCACAAGCGTTGAGCTCAGCAGAGCGTGTCTCTTGACACTTGATGTGCGTTGGCTGTGTCTGCCTGCTCCAGTGAAGAGAGAAACGGGAAATCATCTTGGTAGAGGCAACAAAGCAAAAGCGAGGCAGGATTGACATCTGCTCAACAGAGACGGATTCCCTGCGCTGACACAGTTCACAGTTACACGAGAAGCAATCTGAGCGGTCCGTCGACCGGAGACGTGTTTCCCAAGAGGTCGTTTAGCGAGTGAACAGCAGTGTGCGCGACTTTCAGGAGTGTGCCTGGAAAGTGCCAGAATCACCAGGAGCATCTGTGCAAAAGCTGCTGCCTCTGTGACCGCATTGAGGCACGTTCGCGTGTCTGCGAGTATATAGACGGCTCTTTCGCGTTCACTCCGAGGGAAACGGTCCGCTATTGCTTCTGTGCGCACAGACGCGATTCCCTTGTCTCTTGCGAACACAGGGAACTCTGTGCATCCAAATCTACAGGCTAAGGACGCGTCTGCATATGTTTTGGTGAACAATCGAGTGTGCGTGTTCTGACAGCTGCCTCTATGCAGACGTCTCCACAGAGCCACTTCTGAATGCCCCGCAGCCCAGGACTGAATGGATACACTAACAAGTGCACCGGTGTGAGCAACCACATATGCAGAAGGACGTCTTTCATCTCACAGAAGCGCGAACGTCTTGGCGTTCAAGCACATGGCAGAAACAAGGTGTGAACAGATGAGCTGCTGCTATTTTCTCCGTTCGGCATGCTTCGTTGTAGCTCTCTTGCCGGTCGCCGGCTTAGCGGCTTGCTTTGCGCGACTAGCTCTGGGGAGAGAAGGAGATAGCGCCGGAAACCTCGCCTTTTGCCTTCTTCGGCGCTGGAACCTGGTTGCTGCGCCTTCTCTTTGTCCATGTGCACACACACGATTCCTCAGCGAAAACCATGCAGAAACCTTTCCACGAGCACCCAGGGATGTGCACCCAGCACCACGTGCACGCACACGCAGCTAGAGAAAAGCACCTACCTTTTCACACACTGATGCCTAAGCAAACGCGTGGCCACACACACGCACACATCCGCAAGCGCGCCTACTCCCATCTATTGAGGGAAAGACGGACGAGCTCTTTGGTTGCTCTTCACAGGCTTGTCCCTGATCTATAGCTGAGGGCAAACACTTGTGTGCTTGTGGGAGAGCCTGTGTCTTTCCTGGAAGCGTTTGGGAGTTTTGCTCAGACGCGTGTTTCCTCAAGTTCAAGAATCAAGATCTAGGATACCTGCAGACAGGTGCCTGTTTGTGTGGAGACAGTCTGTTTGAAACTGTGTTCCTCAGCGCCCGCTCTTTCTCCCCGTCGCTCCACACGCCTGGGAGTCCCTTTCTTTCTCTCCACAAGCACGTGTGTTGACTTCGTCGCACATGTGCATCTGCACAAGCGTTGAGCTCAGCAGAGCGTGTCACTTGACACTTGATGTGCGTTGGCTGTGTCTGCCTGCTCCAGTGAAGAGAGAAACGGGAAATCATCTTGGTAGAGGCAACAAAGCAAAAGCGAGGCAGGATCCACATCTGCTCAACAGAGACGGATTCCCTGCGCTGACACAGTTCACAGTTACACGAGAAGCAATCTGAGCGGTCCGTCGACCGGAGACGTGTTTCCCAAGAGGTCGTTTAGCGAGTGAACAGCAGTGTGCGCGACTTTCAGGAGTGTGCCTGGAAAGTGCCAGAATCACCAGGAGCATCTGTGCAAAAGCTGCTGCCTCTGTGACCGCATTGAGGCACGTTCGCGTGTCTGCGAGTATATAGACGGCTCTTTCGCGTTCACTCCGAGGGAAACGGTCCGCTATTGCTTCTGTGCGCACAGACGCGATTCCCTTGTCTCTTGCGAACACAGGGAACTCTGTGCATCCAAATCTACAGGCTAAGGACGCGTCTGCATATGTTTTGGTGAACAATCGAGTGTGCGTGTTCTGACAGCTGCCTCTATGCAGACGTCTCCACAGAGCCACTTCTGAATGCCCCGCAGCCCAGGACTGAATGGATACACTAACAAGTGCACCGGTGTGAGCAACCACATATGCAGAAGGACGTCTTTCATCTCACAGAAGCGCGAACGTCTTGGCGTTCAAGCACATGGCAGAAACAAGGTGTGAACAGATGAGCTGCTGCTATTTTCTCCGTTCGGCATGCTTCGTTGTAGCTCTCTTGCCGGTCGCCGGCTTAGCGGCTTGCTTTGCGCGACTAGCTCTGGGGAGAGAAGGAGATAGCGCCGGAAACCTCGCCTTTTGCCTTCTTCGGCGCTGGAACCTGGTTGCTGCGCCTTCTCTTTGTCCATGTGCACACACACGATTCCTCAGCGAAAACCATGCAGAAACCTTTCCACGAGCACCCAGGGATGTGCACCCAGCACCACGTGCACGCACACGCAGCTAGAGAAAAGCACCTACCTTTTCACACACTGAAGCCTAAGCAAACGCGTGGCCACACACACGCACACATCCGCAAGCGCGCCTACTCCCATCTATTGAGGGAAAGACGGACGAGCTCTTTGGTTGCTCTTCACAGGCTTGTCCCTGATCTATAGCTGAGGGCAAACACTTGTGTGCTTGTGGGAGAGCCTGTGTCTTTCCTGGAAGCGTTTGGGAGTTTTGCTCAGACGCGTGTTTCCTCAAGTTCAAGAATCAAGATCTAGGATACCTGCAGACAGGTGCCTGTTTGTGTGGAGACAGTCTGTTTGAAACTGTGTTCCTCAGCGCCCGCTCTTTCTCCCCGTCGCTCCACACGCCTGGGAGTCCCTTTCTTTCTCTCCACAAGCACGTGTGTTGACTTCGTCGCACATGTGCATCTGCACAAGCGTTGAGCTCAGCAGAGCGTGTCTCTTGACACTTGATGTGCGTTGGCTGTGTCTGCCTGCTCCAGTGAAGAGAGAAACGGGAAATCATCTTGGTAGAGGCAACAAAGCAAAAGCGAGGCAGGATCCACATCTGCTCAACAGAGACGGATTCCCTGCGCTGACACAGTTCACAGTTACACGAGAAGCAATCTGAGCGGTCCGTCGACCGGAGACGTGTTTCCCAAGAGGTCGTTTAGCGAGTGAACAGCAGTGTGCGCGACTTTCAGGAGTGTGCCTGGAAAGTGCCAGAATCACCAGGAGCATCTGTGCAAAAGCTGCTGCCTCTGTGACCGCATTGAGGCACGTTCGCGTGTCTGCGAGTATATAGACGGCTCTTTCGCGTTCACTCCGAGGGAAACGGTCCGCTATTGCTTCTGTGCGCACAGACGCGATTCCCTTGTCTCTTGCGAACACAGGGAACTCTGTGCATCCAAATCTACAGGCTAAGGACGCGTCTGCATATGTTTTGGTGAACAATCGAGTGTGCGTGTTCTGACAGCTGCCTCTATGCAGACGTCTCCACAGAGCCACTTCTGAATGCCCCGCAGCCCAGGACTGAATGGATACACTAACAAGTGCACCGGTGTGAGCAACCACATATGCAGAAGGACGTCTTTCATCTCACAGAAGCGCGAACGTCTTGGCGTTCAAGCACATGGCAGAAACAAGGTGTGAACAGATGAGCTGCTGCTATTTTCTCCGTTCGGCATGCTTCGTTGTAGCTCTCTTGCCGGTCGCCGGCTTAGCGGCTTGCTTTGCGCGACTAGCTCTGGGGAGAGAAGGAGATAGCGCCGGAAACCTCGCCTTTTGCCTTCTTCGGCGCTGGAACCTGGTTGCTGCGCCTTCTCTTTGTCCATGTGCACACACACGATTCCTCAGCGAAAACCATGCAGAAACCTTTCCACGAGCACCCAGGGATGTGCACCCAGCACCACGTGCACGCACACGCAGCTAGAGAAAAGCACCTACCTTTTCACACACTGATGCCTAAGCAAACGCGTGGCCACACACACGCACACATCCGCAAGCGCGCCTACTCCCATCTATTGAGGGAAAGACGGACGAGCTCTTTGGTTGCTCTTCACAGGCTTGTCCCTGATCTATAGCTGAGGGCAAACACTTGTGTGCTTGTGGGAGAGCCTGTGTCTTTCCTGGAAGCGTTTGGGAGTTTTGCTCAGACGCGTGTTTCCTCAAGTTCAAGAATCAAGATCTAGGATACCTGCAGACAGGTGCCTGTTTGTGTGGAGACAGTCTGTTTGAAACTGTGTTCCTCAGCGCCCGCTCTTTCTCCCCGTCGCTCCACACGCCTGGGAGTCCCTTTCTTTCTCTCCACAAGCACGTGTGTTGACTTCGTCGCACATGTGCATCTGCACAAGCGTTGAGCTCAGCAGAGCGTGTCTCTTGACACTTGATGTGCGTTGGCTGTGTCTGCCTGCTCCAGTGAAGAGAGAAACGGGAAATCATCTTGGTAGAGGCAACAAAGCAAAAGCGAGGCAGGATCCACATCTGCTCAACAGAGACGGATTCCCTGCGCTGACACAGTTCACAGTTACACGAGAAGCAATCTGAGCGGTCCGTCGACCGGAGACGTGTTTCCCAAGAGGTCGTTTAGCGAGTGAACAGCAGTGTGCGCGACTTTCAGGAGTGTGCCTGGAAAGTGCCAGAATCACCAGGAGCATCTGTGCAAAAGCTGCTGCCTCTGTGACCGCATTGAGGCACGTTCGCGTGTCTGCGAGTATATAGACGGCTCTTTCGCGTTCACTCCGAGGGAAACGGTCCGCTATTGCTTCTGTGCGCACAGACGCGATTCCCTTGTCTCTTGCGAACACAGGGAACTCTGTGCATCCAAATCTACAGGCTAAGGACGCGTCTGCATATGTTTTGGTGAACAATCGAGTGTGCGTGTTCTGACAGCTGCCTCTATGCAGACGTCTCCACAGAGCCACTTCTGAATGCCCCGCAGCCCAGGACTGAATGGATACACTAACAAGTGCACCGGTGTGAGCAACCACATATGCAGAAGGACGTCTTTCATCTCACAGAAGCGCGAACGTCTTGGCGTTCAAGCACATGGCAGAAACAAGGTGTGAACAGATGAGCTGCTGCTATTTTCTCCGTTCGGCATGCTTCGTTGTAGCTCTCTTGCCGGTCGCCGGCTTAGCGGCTTGCTTTGCGCGACTAGCTCTGGGGAGAGAAGGAGATAGCGCCGGAAACCTCGCCTTTTGCCTTCTTCGGCGCTGGAACCTGGTTGCTGCGCCTTCTCTTTGTCCATGTGCACACACACGATTCCTCAGCGAAAACCATGCAGAAACCTTTCCACGAGCACCCAGGGATGTGCACCCAGCACCACGTGCACGCACACGCAGCTAGAGAAAAGCACCTACCTTTTCACACACTGAAGCCTAAGCAAACGCGTGGCCACACACACGCACACATCCGCAAGCGCGCCTACTCCCATCTATTGAGGGAAAGACGGACGAGCTCTTTGGTTGCTCTTCACAGGCTTGTCCCTGATCTATAGCTGAGGGCAAACACTTGTGTGCTTGTGGGAGAGCCTGTGTCTTTCCTGGAAGCGTTTGGGAGTTTTGCTCAGACGCGTGTTTCCTCAAGTTCAAGAATCAAGATCTAGGATACCTGCAGACAGGTGCCTGTTTGTGTGGAGACAGTCTGTTTGAAACTGTGTTCCTCAGCGCCCGCTCTTTCTCCCCGTCGCTCCACACGCCTGGGAGTCCCTTTCTTTCTCTCCACAAGCACGTGTGTTGACTTCGTCGCACATGTGCATCTGCACAAGCGTTGAGCTCAGCAGAGCGTGTCTCTTGACACTTGATGTGCGTTGGCTGTGTCTGCCTGCTCCAGTGAAGAGAGAAACGGGAAATCATCTTGGTAGAGGCAACAAAGCAAAAGCGAGGCAGGATCCACATCTGCTCAACAGAGACGGATTCCCTGCGCTGACACAGTTCACAGTTACACGAGAAGCAATCTGAGCGGTCCGTCGACCGGAGACGTGTTTCCCAAGAGGTCGTTTAGCGAGTGAACAGCAGTGTGCGCGACTTTCAGGAGTGTGCCTGGAAAGTGCCAGAATCACCAGGAGCATCTGTGCAAAAGCTGCTGCCTCTGTGACCGCATTGAGGCACGTTCGCGTGTCTGCGAGTATATAGACGGCTCTTTCGCGTTCACTCCGAGGGAAACGGTCCGCTATTGCTTCTGTGCGCACAGACGCGATTCCCTTGTCTCTTGCGAACACAGGGAACTCTGTGCATCCAAATCTACAGGCTAAGGACGCGTCTGCATATGTTTTGGTGAACAATCGAGTGTGCGTGTTCTGACAGCTGCCTCTATGCAGACGTCTCCACAGAGCCACTTCTGAATGCCCCGCAGCCCAGGACTGAATGGATACACTAACAAGTGCACCGGTGTGAGCAACCACATATGCAGAAGGACGTCTTTCATCTCACAGAAGCGCGAACGTCTTGGCGTTCAAGCACATGGCAGAAACAAGGTGTGAACAGATGAGCTGCTGCTATTTTCTCCGTTCGGCATGCTTCGTTGTAGCTCTCTTGCCGGTCGCCGGCTTAGCGGCTTGCTTTGCGCGACTAGCTCTGGGGAGAGAAGGAGATAGCGCCGGAAACCTCGCCTTTTGCCTTCTTCGGCGCTGGAACCTGGTTGCTGCGCCTTCTCTTTGTCCATGTGCACACACACGATTCCTCAGCGAAAACCATGCAGAAACCTTTCCACGAGCACCCAGGGATGTGCACCCAGCACCACGTGCACGCACACGCAGCTAGAGAAAAGCACCTACCTTTTCACACACTGAAGCCTAAGCAAACGCGTGGCCACACACACGCACACATCCGCAAGCGCGCCTACTCCCATCTATTGAGGGAAAGACGGACGAGCAACGTCCTGACAGGCTTGAGGGGAAAAACGTCCGTTGACGGTTGGCGTACTGCACGCCCGCCTACGGGGCTGCAGGGGAATCCACATTTGGAAGGTACCTGAAGATGTGTGCCTGTTCTTGGAGCTCCGCTAGTAGGGTATCAAAGACACTCGTAGGCAGTACTGAATGCTGCTCCGTGCTACTTCTCCTCCGCTGGCAAATGCTTCACAGTCGCCCTAGGAAAGACGTTTAACAATCGATCTCCAAGAGGAACGAAACACATGATGCCATAAGGCGAAAGAATAGCAGGGCATCTCTTCACAGGCTTGTCCCTGATCTATAGCTGAGGGCAAACACTTGTGTGCTTGTGGGAGAGCCTGTGTCTTTCCTGGAAGCGTTTGGGAGTTTTGCTCAGACGCGTGTTTCCTCAAGTTCAAGAATCAAGATCTAGGATACCTGCAGACAGGTGCCTGTTTGTGTGGAGACAGTCTGTTTGAAACTGTGTTCCTCAGCGCCCGCTCTTTCTCCCCGTCGCTCCACACGCCTGGGAGTCCCTTTCTTTCTCTCCACAAGCACGTGTGTTGACTTCGTCGCACATGTGCATCTGCACAAGCGTTGAGCTCAGCAGAGCGTGTCTCTTGACACTTGATGTGCGTTGGCTGTGTCTGCCTGCTCCAGTGAAGAGAGAAACGGGAAATCATCTTGGTAGAGGCAACAAAGCAAAAGCGAGGCAGGATCCACATCTGCTCAACAGAGACGGATTCCCTGCGCTGACACAGTTCACAGTTACACGAGAAGCAATCTGAGCGGTCCGTCGACCGGAGACGTGTTTCCCAAGAGGTCGTTTAGCGAGTGAACAGCAGTGTGCGCGACTTTCAGGAGTGTGCCTGGAAAGTGCCAGAATCACCAGGAGCATCTGTGCAAAAGCTGCTGCCTCTGTGACCGCATTGAGGCACGTTCGCGTGTCTGCGAGTATATAGACGGCTCTTTCGCGTTCACTCCGAGGGAAACGGTCCGCTATTGCTTCTGTGCGCACAGACGCGATTCCCTTGTCTCTTGCGAACACAGGGAACTCTGTGCATCCAAATCTACAGGCTAAGGACGCGTCTGCATATGTTTTGGTGAACAATCGAGTGTGCGTGTTCTGACAGCTGCCTCTATGCAGACGTCTCCACAGAGCCACTTCTGAATGCCCCGCAGCCCAGGACTGAATGGATACACTAACAAGTGCACCGGTGTGAGCAACCACATATGCAGAAGGACGTCTTTCATCTCACAGAAGCGCGAACGTCTTGGCGTTCAAGCACATGGCAGAAACAAGGTGTGAACAGATGAGCTGCTGCTATTTTCTCCGTTCGGCATGCTTCGTTGTAGCTCTCTTGCCGGTCGCCGGCTTAGCGGCTTGCTTTGCGCGACTAGCTCTGGGGAGAGAAGGAGATAGCGCCGGAAACCTCGCCTTTTGCCTTCTTCGGCGCTGGAACCTGGTTGCTGCGCCTTCTCTTTGTCCATGTGCACACACACGATTCCTCAGCGAAAACCATGCAGAAACCTTTCCACGAGCACCCAGGGATGTGCACCCAGCACCACGTGCACGCACACGCAGCTAGAGAAAAGCACCTACCTTTTCACACACTGATGCCTAAGCAAACGCGTGGCCACACACACGCACACATCCGCAAGCGCGCCTACTCCCATCTATTGAGGGAAAGACGGACGAGCTCTTTGGTTGCTCTTCACAGGCTTGTCCCTGATCTATAGCTGAGGGCAAACACTTGTGTGCTTGTGGGAGAGCCTGTGTCTTTCCTGGAAGCGTTTGGGAGTTTTGCTCAGACGCGTGTTTCCTCAAGTTCAAGAATCAAGATCTAGGATACCTGCAGACAGGTGCCTGTTTGTGTGGAGACAGTCTGTTTGAAACTGTGTTCCTCAGCGCCCGCTCTTTCTCCCCGTCGCTCCACACGCCTGGGAGTCCCTTTCTTTCTCTCCACAAGCACGTGTGTTGACTTCGTCGCACATGTGCATCTGCACAAGCGTTGAGCTCAGCAGAGCGTGTCTCTTGACACTTGATGTGCGTTGGCTGTGTCTGCCTGCTCCAGTGAAGAGAGAAACGGGAAATCATCTTGGTAGAGGCAACAAAGCAAAGGCGAGGCAGGATTGACATCTGCTCAACAGAGACGGATTCCCTGCGCTGACACAGTTCACAGTTACACGAGAAGCAATCTGAGCGGTCCGTCGACCGGAGACGTGTTTCCCAAGAGGTCGTTTAGCGAGTGAACAGCAGTGTGCGCGACTTTCAGGAGTGTGCCTGGAAAGTGCCAGAATCACCAGGAGCATCTGTGCAAAAGCTGCTGCCTCTGTGACCGCATTGAGGCACGTTCGCGTGTCTGCGAGTATATAGACGGCTCTTTCGCGTTCACTCCGAGGGAAACGGTCCGCTATTGCTTCTGTGCGCACAGACGCGATTCCCTTGTCTCTTGCGAACACAGGGAACTCTGTGCATCCAAATCTACAGGCTAAGGACGCGTCTGCATATGTTTTGGTGAACAATCGAGTGTGCGTGTTCTGACAGCTGCCTCTATGCAGACGTCTCCACAGAGCCACTTCTGAATGCCCCGCAGCCCAGGACTGAATGGATACACTAACAAGTGCACCGGTGTGAGCAACCACATATGCAGAAGGACGTCTTTCATCTCACAGAAGCGCGAACGTCTTGGCGTTCAAGCACATGGCAGAAACAAGGTGTGAACAGATGAGCTGCTGCTATTTTCTCCGTTCGGCATGCTTCGTTGTAGCTCTCTTGCCGGTCGCCGGCTTAGCGGCTTGCTTTGCGCGACTAGCTCTGGGGAGAGAAGGAGATAGCGCCGGAAACCTCGCCTTTTGCCTTCTTCGGCGCTGGAACCTGGTTGCTGCGCCTTCTCTTTGTCCATGTGCACACACACGATTCCTCAGCGAAAACCATGCAGAAACCTTTCCACGAGCACCCAGGGATGTGCACCCAGCACCACGTGCACGCACACGCAGCTAGAGAAAAGCACCTACCTTTTCACACACTGAAGCCTAAGCAAACGCGTGGCCACACACACGCACACATCCGCAAGCGCGCCTACTCCCATCTATTGAGGGAAAGACGGACGAGCAACGTCCTGACAGGCTTGAGGGGAAAAACGTCCGTTGACGGTTGGCGTACTGCACGCCCGCCTACGGGGCTGCAGGGGAATCCACATTTGGAAGGTACCTGAAGATGTGTGCCTGTTCTTGGAGCTCCGCTAGTAGGGTATCAAAGACACTCGTAGGCAGTACTGAATGCTGCTCCGTGCTACTTCTCCTCCGCTGGCAAATGCTTCACAGTCGCCCTAGGAAAGACGTTTAACAATCGATCTCCAAGAGGAACGAAACACATGATGCCATAAGGCGAAAGAATAGCAGGGCATCTCTTCACAGGCTTGTCCCTGATCTATAGCTGAGGGCAAACACTTGTGTGCTTGTGGGAGAGCCTGTGTCTTTCCTGGAAGCGTTTGGGAGTTTTGCTCAGACGCGTGTTTCCTCAAGTTCAAGAATCAAGATCTAGGATACCTGCAGACAGGTGCCTGTTTGTGTGGAGACAGTCTGTTTGAAACTGTGTTCCTCAGCGCCCGCTCTTTCTCCCCGTCGCTCCACACGCCTGGGAGTCCCTTTCTTTCTCTCCACAAGCACGTGTGTTGACTTCGTCGCACATGTGCATCTGCACAAGCGTTGAGCTCAGCAGAGCGTGTCTCTTGACACTTGATGTGCGTTGGCTGTGTCTGCCTGCTCCAGTGAAGAGAGAAACGGGAAATCATCTTGGTAGAGGCAACAAAGCAAAAGCGAGGCAGGATCCACATCTGCTCAACAGAGACGGATTCCCTGCGCTGACACAGTTCACAGTTACACGAGAAGCAATCTGAGCGGTCCGTCGACCGGAGACGTGTTTCCCAAGAGGTCGTTTAGCGAGTGAACAGCAGTGTGCGCGACTTTCAGGAGTGTGCCTGGAAAGTGCCAGAATCACCAGGAGCATCTGTGCAAAAGCTGCTGCCTCTGTGACCGCATTGAGGCACGTTCGCGTGTCTGCGAGTATATAGACGGCTCTTTCGCGTTCACTCCGAGGGAAACGGTCCGCTATTGCTTCTGTGCGCACAGACGCGATTCCCTTGTCTCTTGCGAACACAGGGAACTCTGTGCATCCAAATCTACAGGCTAAGGACGCGTCTGCATATGTTTTGGTGAACAATCGAGTGTGCGTGTTCTGACAGCTGCCTCTATGCAGACGTCTCCACAGAGCCACTTCTGAATGCCCCGCAGCCCAGGACTGAATGGATACACTAACAAGTGCACCGGTGTGAGCAACCACATATGCAGAAGGACGTCTTTCATCTCACAGAAGCGCGAACGTCTTGGCGTTCAAGCACATGGCAGAAACAAGGTGTGAACAGATGAGCTGCTGCTATTTTCTCCGTTCGGCATGCTTCGTTGTAGCTCTCTTGCCGGTCGCCGGCTTAGCGGCTTGCTTTGCGCGACTAGCTCTGGGGAGAGAAGGAGATAGCGCCGGAAACCTCGCCTTTTGCCTTCTTCGGCGCTGGAACCTGGTTGCTGCGCCTTCTCTTTGTCCATGTGCACACACACGATTCCTCAGCGAAAACCATGCAGAAACCTTTCCACGAGCACCCAGGGATGTGCACCCAGCACCACGTGCACGCACACGCAGCTAGAGAAAAGCACCTACCTTTTCACACACTAATGCCTAAGCAAACGCGTGGCCACACACACGCACACATCCGCAAGCGCGCCTACTCCCATCTATTGAGGGAAAGACGGACGAGCTCTTTGGTTGCTCTTCACAGGCTTGTCCCTGATCTATAGCTGAGGGCAAACACTTGTGTGCTTGTGGGAGAGCCTGTGTCTTTCCTGGAAGCGTTTGGGAGTTTTGCTCAGACGCGTGTTTCCTCAAGTTCAAGAATCAAGATCTAGGATACCTGCAGACAGGTGCCTGTTTGTGTGGAGACAGTCTGTTTGAAACTGTGTTCCTCAGCGCCCGCTCTTTCTCCCCGTCGCTCCACACGCCTGGGAGTCCCTTTCTTTCTCTCCACAAGCACGTGTGTTGACTTCGTCGCACATGTGCATCTGCACAAGCGTTGAGCTCAGCAGAGCGTGTCTCTTGACACTTGATGTGCGTTGGCTGTGTCTGCCTGCTCCAGTGAAGAGAGAAACGGGAAATCATCTTGGTAGAGGCAACAAAGCAAAAGCGAGGCAGGATTGACATCTGCTCAACAGAGACGGATTCCCTGCGCTGACACAGTTCACAGTTACACGAGAAGCAATCTGAGCGGTCCGTCGACCGGAGACGTGTTTCCCAAGAGGTCGTTTAGCGAGTGAACAGCAGTGTGCGCGACTTTCAGGAGTGTGCCTGGAAAGTGCCAGAATCACCAGGAGCATCTGTGCAAAAGCTGCTGCCTCTGTGACCGCATTGAGGCACGTTCGCGTGTCTGCGAGTATATAGACGGCTCTTTCGCGTTCACTCCGAGGGAAACGGTCCGCTATTGCTTCTGTGCGCACAGACGCGATTCCCTTGTCTCTTGCGAACACAGGGAACTCTGTGCATCCAAATCTACAGGCTAAGGACGCGTCTGCATATGTTTTGGTGAACAATCGAGTGTGCGTGTTCTGACAGCTGCCTCTATGCAGACGTCTCCACAGAGCCACTTCTGAATGCCCCGCAGCCCAGGACTGAATGGATACACTAACAAGTGCACCGGTGTGAGCAACCACATATGCAGAAGGACGTCTTTCATCTCACAGAAGCGCGAACGTCTTGGCGTTCAAGCACATGGCAGAAACAAGGTGTGAACAGATGAGCTGCTGCTATTTTCTCCGTTCGGCATGCTTCGTTGTAGCTCTCTTGCCGGTCGCCGGCTTAGCGGCTTGCTTTGCGCGACTAGCTCTGGGGAGAGAAGGAGATAGCGCCGGAAACCTCGCCTTTTGCCTTCTTCGGCGCTGGAACCTGGTTGCTGCGCCTTCTCTTTGTCCATGTGCACACACACGATTCCTCAGCGAAAACCATGCAGAAACCTTTCCACGAGCACCCAGGGATGTGCACCCAGCACCACGTGCACGCACACGCAGCTAGAGAAAAGCACCTACCTTTTCACACACTGATGCCTAAGCAAACGCGTGGCCACACACACGCACACATCCGCAAGCGCGCCTACTCCCATCTATTGAGGGAAAGACGGACGAGCTCTTTGGTTGCTCTTCACAGGCTTGTCCCTGATCTATAGCTGAGGGCAAACACTTGTGTGCTTGTGGGAGAGCCTGTGTCTTTCCTGGAAGCGTTTGGGAGTTTTGCTCAGACGCGTGTTTCCTCAAGTTCAAGAATCAAGATCTAGGATACCTGCAGACAGGTGCCTGTTTGTGTGGAGACAGTCTGTTTGAAACTGTGTTCCTCAGCGCCCGCTCTTTCTCCCCGTCGCTCCACACGCCTGGGAGTCCCTTTCTTTCTCTCCACAAGCACGTGTGTTGACTTCGTCGCACATGTGCATCTGCACAAGCGTTGAGCTCAGCAGAGCGTGTCTCTTGACACTTGATGTGCGTTGGCTGTGTCTGCCTGCTCCAGTGAAGAGAGAAACGGGAAATCATCTTGGTAGAGGCAACAAAGCAAAAGCGAGGCAGGATTGACATCTGCTCAACAGAGACGGATTCCCTGCGCTGACACAGTTCACAGTTACACGAGAAGCAATCTGAGCGGTCCGTCGACCGGAGACGTGTTTCCCAAGAGGTCGTTTAGCGAGTGAACAGCAGTGTGCGCGACTTTCAGGAGTGTGCCTGGAAAGTGCCAGAATCACCAGGAGCATCTGTGCAAAAGCTGCTGCCTCTGTGACCGCATTGAGGCACGTTCGCGTGTCTGCGAGTATATAGACGGCTCTTTCGCGTTCACTCCGAGGGAAACGGTCCGCTATTGCTTCTGTGCGCACAGACGCGATTCCCTTGTCTCTTGCGAACACAGGGAACTCTGTGCATCCAAATCTACAGGCTAAGGACGCGTCTGCATATGTTTTGGTGAACAATCGAGTGTGCGTGTTCTGACAGCTGCCTGTATGCAGACGTCTCCACAGAGCCACTTCTGAATGCCCCGCAGCCCAGGACTGAATGGATACACTAACAAGTGCACCGGTGTGAGCAACCACATATGCAGAAGGACGTCTTTCATCTCACAGAAGCGCGAACGTCTTGGCGTTCAAGCACATGGCAGAAACAAGGTGTGAACAGATGAGCTGCTGCTATTTTCTCCGTTCGGCATGCTTCGTTGTAGCTCTCTTGCCGGTCGCCGGCTTAGCGGCTTGCTTTGCGCGACTAGCTCTGGGGAGAGAAGGAGATAGCGCCGGAAACCTCGCCTTTTGCCTTCTTCGGCGCTGGAACCTGGTTGCTGCGCCTTCTCTTTGTCCATGTGCACACACACGATTCCTCAGCGAAAACCATGCAGAAACCTTTCCACGAGCACCCAGGGATGTGCACCCAGCACCACGTGCACGCACACGCAGCTAGAGAAAAGCACCTACCTTTTCACACACTGATGCCTAAGCAAACGCGTGGCCACACACACGCACACATCCGCAAGCGCGCCTACTCCCATCTATTGAGGGAAAGACGGACGAGCTCTTTGGTTGCTCTTCACAGGCTTGTCCCTGATCTATAGCTGAGGGCAAACACTTGTGTGCTTGTGGGAGAGCCTGTGTCTTTCCTGGAAGCGTTTGGGAGTTTTGCTCAGACGCGTGTTTCCTCAAGTTCAAGAATCAAGATCTAGGATACCTGCAGACAGGTGCCTGTTTGTGTGGAGACAGTCTGTTTGAAACTGTGTTCCTCAGCGCCCGCTCTTTCTCCCCGTCGCTCCACACGCCTGGGAGTCCCTTTCTTTCTCTCCACAAGCACGTGTGTTGACTTCGTCGCACATGTGCATCTGCACAAGCGTTGAGCTCAGCAGAGCGTGTCTCTTGACACTTGATGTGCGTTGGCTGTGTCTGCCTGCTCCAGTGAAGAGAGAAACGGGAAATCATCTTGGTAGAGGCAACAAAGCAAAGGCGAGGCAGGATTGACATCTGCTCAACAGAGACGGATTCCCTGCGCTGACACAGTTCACAGTTACACGAGAAGCAATCTGAGCGGTCCGTCGACCGGAGACGTGTTTCCCAAGAGGTCGTTTAGCGAGTGAACAGCAGTGTGCGCGACTTTCAGGAGTGTGCCTGGAAAGTGCCAGAATCACCAGGAGCATCTGTGCAAAAGCTGCTGCCTCTGTGACCGCATTGAGGCACGTTCGCGTGTCTGCGAGTATATAGACGGCTCTTTCGCGTTCACTCCGAGGGAAACGGTCCGCTATTGCTTCTGTGCGCACAGACGCGATTCCCTTGTCTCTTGCGAACACAGGGAACTCTGTGCATCCAAATCTACAGGCTAAGGACGCGTCTGCATATGTTTTGGTGAACAATCGAGTGTGCGTGTTCTGACAGCTGCCTCTATGCAGACGTCTCCACAGAGCCACTTCTGAATGCCCCGCAGCCCAGGACTGAATGGATACACTAACAAGTGCACCGGTGTGAGCAACCACATATGCAGAAGGACGTCTTTCATCTCACAGAAGCGCGAACGTCTTGGCGTTCAAGCACATGGCAGAAACAAGGTGTGAACAGATGAGCTGCTGCTATTTTCTCCGTTCGGCATGCTTCGTTGTAGCTCTCTTGCCGGTCGCCGGCTTAGCGGCTTGCTTTGCGCGACTAGCTCTGGGGAGAGAAGGAGATAGCGCCGGAAACCTCGCCTTTTGCCTTCTTCGGCGCTGGAACCTGGTTGCTGCGCCTTCTCTTTGTCCATGTGCACACACACGATTCCTCAGCGAAAACCATGCAGAAACCTTTCCACGAGCACCCAGGGATGTGCACCCAGCACCACGTGCACGCACACGCAGCTAGAGAAAAGCACCTACCTTTTCACACACTGATGCCTAAGCAAACGCGTGGCCACACACACGCACACATCCGCAAGCGCGCCTACTCCCATCTATTGAGGGAAAGACGGACGAGCTCTTTGGTTGCTCTTCACAGGCTTGTCCCTGATCTATAGCTGAGGGCAAACACTTGTGTGCTTGTGGGAGAGCCTGTGTCTTTCCTGGAAGCGTTTGGGAGTTTTGCTCAGACGCGTGTTTCCTCAAGTTCAAGAATCAAGATCTAGGATACCTGCAGACAGGTGCCTGTTTGTGTGGAGACAGTCTGTTTGAAACTGTGTTCCTCAGCGCCCGCTCTTTCTCCCCGTCGCTCCACACGCCTGGGAGTCCCTTTCTTTCTCTCCACAAGCACGTGTGTTGACTTCGTCGCACATGTGCATCTGCACAAGCGTTGAGCTCAGCAGAGCGTGTCTCTTGACACTTGATGTGCGTTGGCTGTGTCTGCCTGCTCCAGTGAAGAGAGAAACGGGAAATCATCTTGGTAGAGGCAACAAAGCAAAAGCGAGGCAGGATTGACATCTGCTCAACAGAGACGGATTCCCTGCGCTGACACAGTTCACAGTTACACGAGAAGCAATCTGAGCGGTCCGTCGACCGGAGACGTGTTTCCCAAGAGGTCGTTTAGCGAGTGAACAGCAGTGTGCGCGACTTTCAGGAGTGTGCCTGGAAAGTGCCAGAATCACCAGGAGCATCTGTGCAAAAGCTGCTGCCTCTGTGACCGCATTGAGGCACGTTCGCGTGTCTGCGAGTATATAGACGGCTCTTTCGCGTTCACTCCGAGGGAAACGGTCCGCTATTGCTTCTGTGCGCACAGACGCGATTCCCTTGTCTCTTGCGAACACAGGGAACTCTGTGCATCCAAATCTACAGGCTAAGGACGCGTCTGCATATGTTTTGGTGAACAATCGAGTGTGCGTGTTCTGACAGCTGCCTCTATGCAGACGTCTCCACAGAGCCACTTCTGAATGCCCCGCAGCCCAGGACTGAATGGATACACTAACAAGTGCACCGGTGTGAGCAACCACATATGCAGAAGGACGTCTTTCATCTCACAGAAGCGCGAACGTCTTGGCGTTCAAGCACATGGCAGAAACAAGGTGTGAACAGATGAGCTGCTGCTATTTTCTCCGTTCGGCATGCTTCGTTGTAGCTCTCTTGCCGGTCGCCGGCTTAGCGGCTTGCTTTGCGCGACTAGCTCTGGGGAGAGAAGGAGATAGCGCCGGAAACCTCGCCTTTTGCCTTCTTCGGCGCTGGAACCTGGTTGCTGCGCCTTCTCTTTGTCCATGTGCACACACACGATTCCTCAGCGAAAACCATGCAGAAACCTTTCCACGAGCACCCAGGGATGTGCACCCAGCACCACGTGCACGCACACGCAGCTAGAGAAAAGCACCTACCTTTTCACACACTGATGCCTAAGCAAACGCGTGGCCACACACACGCACACATCCGCAAGCGCGCCTACTCCCATCTATTGAGGGAAAGACGGACGAGCTCTTTGGTTGCTCTTCACAGGCTTGTCCCTGATCTATAGCTGAGGGCAAACACTTGTGTGCTTGTGGGAGAGCCTGTGTCTTTCCTGGAAGCGTTTGGGAGTTTTGCTCAGACGCGTGTTTCCTCAAGTTCAAGAATCAAGATCTAGGATACCTGCAGACAGGTGCCTGTTTGTGTGGAGACAGTCTGTTTGAAACTGTGTTCCTCAGCGCCCGCTCTTTCTCCCCGTCGCTCCACACGCCTGGGAGTCCCTTTCTTTCTCTCCACAAGCACGTGTGTTGACTTCGTCGCACATGTGCATCTGCACAAGCGTTGAGCTCAGCAGAGCGTGTCTCTTGACACTTGATGTGCGTTGGCTGTGTCTGCCTGCTCCAGTGAAGAGAGAAACGGGAAATCATCTTGGTAGAGGCAACAAAGCAAAGGCGAGGCAGGATTGACATCTGCTCAACAGAGACGGATTCCCTGCGCTGACACAGTTCACAGTTACACGAGAAGCAATCTGAGCGGTCCGTCGACCGGAGACGTGTTTCCCAAGAGGTCGTTTAGCGAGTGAACAGCAGTGTGCGCGACTTTCAGGAGTGTGCCTGGAAAGTGCCAGAATCACCAGGAGCATCTGTGCAAAAGCTGCTGCCTCTGTGACCGCATTGAGGCACGTTCGCGTGTCTGCGAGTATATAGACGGCTCTTTCGCGTTCACTCCGAGGGAAACGGTCCGCTATTGCTTCTGTGCGCACAGACGCGATTCCCTTGTCTCTTGCGAACACAGGGAACTCTGTGCATCCAAATCTACAGGCTAAGGACGCGTCTGCATATGTTTTGGTGAACAATCGAGTGTGCGTGTTCTGACAGCTGCCTCTATGCAGACGTCTCCACAGAGCCACTTCTGAATGCCCCGCAGCCCAGGACTGAATGGATACACTAACAAGTGCACCGGTGTGAGCAACCACATATGCAGAAGGACGTCTTTCATCCCACAGAAGCGCGAACGTCTTGGCGTTCAAGCACATGGCAGAAACAAGGTGTGAACAGATGAGCTGCTGCTATTTTCTCCGTTCGGCATGCTTCGTTGTAGCTCTCTTGCCGGTCGCCGGCTTAGCGGCTTGCTTTGCGCGACTAGCTCTGGGGAGAGAAGGAGATAGCGCCGGAAACCTCGCCTTTTGCCTTCTTCGGCGCTGGAACCTGGTTGCTGCGCCTTCTCTTTGTCCATGTGCACACACACGATTCCTCAGCGAAAACCATGCAGAAACCTTTCCACGAGCACCCAGGGATGTGCACCCAGCACCACGTGCACGCACACGCAGCTAGAGAAAAGCACCTACCTTTTCACACACTGATGCCTAAGCAAACGCGTGGCCACACACACGCACACATCCGCAAGCGCGCCTACTCCCATCTATTGAGGGAAAGACGGACGAGCTCTTTGGTTGCTCTTCACAGGCTTGTCCCTGATCTATAGCTGAGGGCAAACACTTGTGTGCTTGTGGGAGAGCCTGTGTCTTTCCTGGAAGCGTTTGGGAGTTTTGCTCAGACGCGTGTTTCCTCAAGTTCAAGAATCAAGATCTAGGATACCTGCAGACAGGTGCCTGTTTGTGTGGAGACAGTCTGTTTGAAACTGTGTTCCTCAGCGCCCGCTCTTTCTCCCCGTCGCTCCACACGCCTGGGAGTCCCTTTCTTTCTCTCCACAAGCACGTGTGTTGACTTCGTCGCACATGTGCATCTGCACAAGCGTTGAGCTCAGCAGAGCGTGTCTCTTGACACTTGATGTGCGTTGGCTGTGTCTGCCTGCTCCAGTGAAGAGAGAAACGGGAAATCATCTTGGTAGAGGCAACAAAGCAAAAGCGAGGCAGGATCCACATCTGCTCAACAGAGACGGATTCCCTGCGCTGACACAGTTCACAGTTACACGAGAAGCAATCTGAGCGGTCCGTCGACCGGAGACGTGTTTCCCAAGAGGTCGTTTAGCGAGTGAACAGCAGTGTGCGCGACTTTCAGGAGTGTGCCTGGAAAGTGCCAGAATCACCAGGAGCATCTGTGCAAAAGCTGCTGCCTCTGTGACCGCATTGAGGCACGTTCGCGTGTCTGCGAGTATATAGACGGCTCTTTCGCGTTCACTCCGAGGGAAACGGTCCGCTATTGCTTCTGTGCGCACAGACGCGATTCCCTTGTCTCTTGCGAACACAGGGAACTCTGTGCATCCAAATCTACAGGCTAAGGACGCGTCTGCATATGTTTTGGTGAACAATCGAGTGTGCGTGTTCTGACAGCTGCCTCTATGCAGACGTCTCCACAGAGCCACTTCTGAATGCCCCGCAGCCCAGGACTGAATGGATACACTAACAAGTGCACCGGTGTGAGCAACCACATATGCAGAAGGACGTCTTTCATCTCACAGAAGCGCGAACGTCTTGGCGTTCAAGCACATGGCAGAAACAAGGTGTGAACAGATGAGCTGCTGCTATTTTCTCCGTTCGGCATGCTTCGTTGTAGCTCTCTTGCCGGTCGCCGGCTTAGCGGCTTGCTTTGCGCGACTAGCTCTGGGGAGAGAAGGAGATAGCGCCGGAAACCTCGCCTTTTGCCTTCTTCGGCGCTGGAACCTGGTTGCTGCGCCTTCTCTTTGTCCATGTGCACACACACGATTCCTCAGCGAAAACCATGCAGAAACCTTTCCACGAGCACCCAGGGATGTGCACCCAGCACCACGTGCACGCACACGCAGCTAGAGAAAAGCACCTACCTTTTCACACACTGAAGCCTAAGCAAACGCGTGGCCACACACACGCACACATCCGCAAGCGCGCCTACTCCCATCTATTGAGGGAAAGACGGACGAGCAACGTCCTGACAGGCTTGAGGGGAAAAACGTCCGTTGACGGTTGGCGTACTGCACGCCCGCCTACGGGGCTGCAGGGGAATCCACATTTGGAAGGTACCTGAAGATGTGTGCCTGTTCTTGGAGCTCCGCTAGTAGGGTAGCAAAGACACTCGTAGGCAGTACTGAATGCTGCTCCGTGCTACTTCTCCTCCGCTGGCAAATGCTTCACAGTCGCCCTAGGAAAGACGTTTAACAATCGATCTCCAAGAGGAACGAAACACATGATGCCATAAGGCGAAAGAATAGCAGGGCATCTCTTCACAGGCTTGTCCCTGATCTATAGCTGAGGGCAAACACTTGTGTGCTTGTGGGAGAGCCTGTGTCTTTCCTGGAAGCGTTTGGGAGTTTTGCTCAGACGCGTGTTTCCTCAAGTTCAAGAATCAAGATCTAGGATACCTGCAGACAGGTGCCTGTTTGTGTGGAGACAGTCTGTTTGAAACTGTGTTCCTCAGCGCCCGCTCTTTCTCCCCGTCGCTCCACACGCCTGGGAGTCCCTTTCTTTCTCTCCACAAGCACGTGTGTTGACTTCGTCGCACATGTGCATCTGCACAAGCGTTGAGCTCAGCAGAGCGTGTCTCTTGACACTTGATGTGCGTTGGCTGTGTCTGCCTGCTCCAGTGAAGAGAGAAACGGGAAATCATCTTGGTAGAGGCAACAAAGCAAAAGCGAGGCAGGATTGACATCTGCTCAACAGAGACGGATTCCCTGCGCTGACACAGTTCACAGTTACACGAGAAGCAATCTGAGCGGTCCGTCGACCGGAGACGTGTTTCCCAAGAGGTCGTTTAGCGAGTGAACAGCAGTGTGCGCGACTTTCAGGAGTGTGCCTGGAAAGTGCCAGAATCACCAGGAGCATCTGTGCAAAAGCTGCTGCCTCTGTGACCGCATTGAGGCACGTTCGCGTGTCTGCGAGTATATAGACGGCTCTTTCGCGTTCACTCCGAGGGAAACGGTCCGCTATTGCTTCTGTGCGCACAGACGCGATTCCCTTGTCTCTTGCGAACACAGGGAACTCTGTGCATCCAAATCTACAGGCTAAGGACGCGTCTGCATATGTTTTGGTGAACAATCGAGTGTGCGTGTTCTGACAGCTGCCTCTATGCAGACGTCTCCACAGAGCCACTTCTGAATGCCCCGCAGCCCAGGACTGAATGGATACACTAACAAGTGCACCGGTGTGAGCAACCACATATGCAGAAGGACGTCTTTCATCTCACAGAAGCGCGAACGTCTTGGCGTTCAAGCACATGGCAGAAACAAGGTGTGAACAGATGAGCTGCTGCTATTTTCTCCGTTCGGCATGCTTCGTTGTAGCTCTCTTGCCGGTCGCCGGCTTAGCGGCTTGCTTTGCGCGACTAGCTCTGGGGAGAGAAGGAGATAGCGCCGGAAACCTCGCCTTTTGCCTTCTTCGGCGCTGGAACCTGGTTGCTGCGCCTTCTCTTTGTCCATGTGCACACACACGATTCCTCAGCGAAAACCATGCAGAAACCTTTCCACGAGCACCCAGGGATGTGCACCCAGCACCACGTGCACGCACACGCAGCTAGAGAAAAGCACCTACCTTTTCACACACTGATGCCTAAGCAAACGCGTGGCCACACACACGCACACATCCGCAAGCGCGCCTACTCCCATCTATTGAGGGAAAGACGGACGAGCTCTTTGGTTGCTCTTCACAGGCTTGTCCCTGATCTATAGCTGAGGGCAAACACTTGTGTGCTTGTGGGAGAGCCTGTGTCTTTCCTGGAAGCGTTTGGGAGTTTTGCTCAGACGCGTGTTTCCTCAAGTTCAAGAATCAAGATCTAGGATACCTGCAGACAGGTGCCTGTTTGTGTGGAGACAGTCTGTTTGAAACTGTGTTCCTCAGCGCCCGCTCTTTCTCCCCGTCGCTCCACACGCCTGGGAGTCCCTTTCTTTCTCTCCACAAGCACGTGTGTTGACTTCGTCGCACATGTGCATCTGCACAAGCGTTGAGCTCAGCAGAGCGTGTCTCTTGACACTTGATGTGCGTTGGCTGTGTCTGCCTGCTCCAGTGAAGAGAGAAACGGGAAATCATCTTGGTAGAGGCAACAAAGCAAAAGCGAGGCAGGATTGACATCTGCTCAACAGAGACGGATTCCCTGCGCTGACACAGTTCACAGTTACACGAGAAGCAATCTGAGCGGTCCGTCGACCGGAGACGTGTTTCCCAAGAGGTCGTTTAGCGAGTGAACAGCAGTGTGCGCGACTTTCAGGAGTGTGCCTGGAAAGTGCCAGAATCACCAGGAGCATCTGTGCAAAAGCTGCTGCCTCTGTGACCGCATTGAGGCACGTTCGCGTGTCTGCGAGTATATAGACGGCTCTTTCGCGTTCACTCCGAGGGAAACGGTCCGCTATTGCTTCTGTGCGCACAGACGCGATTCCCTTGTCTCTTGCGAACACAGGGAACTCTGTGCATCCAAATCTACAGGCTAAGGACGCGTCTGCATATGTTTTGGTGAACAATCGAGTGTGCGTGTTCTGACAGCTGCCTCTATGCAGACGTCTCCACAGAGCCACTTCTGAATGCCCCGCAGCCCAGGACTGAATGGATACACTAACAAGTGCACCGGTGTGAGCAACCACATATGCAGAAGGACGTCTTTCATCTCACAGAAGCGCGAACGTCTTGGCGTTCAAGCACATGGCAGAAACAAGGTGTGAACAGATGAGCTGCTGCTATTTTCTCCGTTCGGCATGCTTCGTTGTAGCTCTCTTGCCGGTCGCCGGCTTAGCGGCTTGCTTTGCGCGACTAGCTCTGGGGAGAGAAGGAGATAGCGCCGGAAACCTCGCCTTTTGCCTTCTTCGGCGCTGGAACCTGGTTGCTGCGCCTTCTCTTTGTCCATGTGCACACACACGATTCCTCAGCGAAAACCATGCAGAAACCTTTCCACGAGCACCCAGGGATGTGCACCCAGCACCACGTGCACGCACACGCAGCTAGAGAAAAGCACCTACCTTTTCACACACTGATGCCTAAGCAAACGCGTGGCCACACACACGCACACATCCGCAAGCGCGCCTACTCCCATCTATTGAGGGAAAGACGGACGAGCTCTTTGGTTGCTCTTCACAGGCTTGTCCCTGATCTATAGCTGAGGGCAAACACTTGTGTGCTTGTGGGAGAGCCTGTGTCTTTCCTGGAAGCGTTTGGGAGTTTTGCTCAGACGCGTGTTTCCTCAAGTTCAAGAATCAAGATCTAGGATACCTGCAGACAGGTGCCTGTTTGTGTGGAGACAGTCTGTTTGAAACTGTGTTCCTCAGCGCCCGCTCTTTCTCCCCGTCGCTCCACACGCCTGGGAGTCCCTTTCTTTCTCTCCACAAGCACGTGTGTTGACTTCGTCGCACATGTGCATCTGCACAAGCGTTGAGCTCAGCAGAGCGTGTCTCTTGACACTTGATGTGCGTTGGCTGTGTCTGCCTGCTCCAGTGAAGAGAGAAACGGGAAATCATCTTGGTAGAGGCAACAAAGCAAAGGCGAGGCAGGATTGACATCTGCTCAACAGAGACGGATTCCCTGCGCTGACACAGTTCACAGTTACACGAGAAGCAATCTGAGCGGTCCGTCGACCGGAGACGTGTTTCCCAAGAGGTCGTTTAGCGAGTGAACAGCAGTGTGCGCGACTTTCAGGAGTGTGCCTGGAAAGTGCCAGAATCACCAGGAGCATCTGTGCAAAAGCTGCTGCCTCTGTGACCGCATTGAGGCACGTTCGCGTGTCTGCGAGTATATAGACGGCTCTTTCGCGTTCACTCCGAGGGAAACGGTCCGCTATTGCTTCTGTGCGCACAGACGCGATTCCCTTGTCTCTTGCGAACACAGGGAACTCTGTGCATCCAAATCTACAGGCTAAGGACGCGTCTGCATATGTTTTGGTGAACAATCGAGTGTGCGTGTTCTGACAGCTGCCTCTATGCAGACGTCTCCACAGAGCCACTTCTGAATGCCCCGCAGCCCAGGACTGAATGGATACACTAACAAGTGCACCGGTGTGAGCAACCACATATGCAGAAGGACGTCTTTCATCTCACAGAAGCGCGAACGTCTTGGCGTTCAAGCACATGGCAGAAACAAGGTGTGAACAGATGAGCTGCTGCTATTTTCTCCGTTCGGCATGCTTCGTTGTAGCTCTCTTGCCGGTCGCCGGCTTAGCGGCTTGCTTTGCGCGACTAGCTCTGGGGAGAGAAGGAGATAGCGCCGGAAACCTCGCCTTTTGCCTTCTTCGGCGCTGGAACCTGGTTGCTGCGCCTTCTCTTTGTCCATGTGCACACACACGATTCCTCAGCGAAAACCATGCAGAAACCTTTCCACGAGCACCCAGGGATGTGCACCCAGCACCACGTGCACGCACACGCAGCTAGAGAAAAGCACCTACCTTTTCACACACTGATGCCTAAGCAAACGCGTGGCCACACACACGCACACATCCGCAAGCGCGCCTACTCCCATCTACTGAGGGAAAGACGGACGAGCTCTTTGGTTGCTCTTCACAGGCTTGTCCCTGATCTATAGCTGAGGGCAAACACTTGTGTGCTTGTGGGAGAGCCTGTGTCTTTCCTGGAAGCGTTTGGGAGTTTTGCTCAGACGCGTGTTTCCTCAAGTTCAAGAATCAAGATCTAGGATACCTGCAGACAGGTGCCTGTTTGTGTGGAGACAGTCTGTTTGAAACTGTGTTCCTCAGCGCCCGCTCTTTCTCCCCGTCGCTCCACACGCCTGGGAGTCCCTTTCTTTCTCTCCACAAGCACGTGTGTTGACTTCGTCGCACATGTGCATCTGCACAAGCGTTGAGCTCAGCAGAGCGTGTCTCTTGACACTTGATGTGCGTTGGCTGTGTCTGCCTGCTCCAGTGAAGAGAGAAACGGGAAATCATCTTGGTAGAGGCAACAAAGCAAAGGCGAGGCAGGATTGACATCTGCTCAACAGAGACGGATTCCCTGCGCTGACACAGTTCACAGTTACACGAGAAGCAATCTGAGCGGTCCGTCGACCGGAGACGTGTTTCCCAAGAGGTCGTTTAGCGAGTGAACAGCAGTGTGCGCGACTTTCAGGAGTGTGCCTGGAAAGTGCCAGAATCACCAGGAGCATCTGTGCAAAAGCTGCTGCCTCTGTGACCGCATTGAGGCACGTTCGCGTGTCTGCGAGTATATAGACGGCTCTTTCGCGTTCACTCCGAGGGAAACGGTCCGCTATTGCTTCTGTGCGCACAGACGCGATTCCCTTGTCTCTTGCGAACACAGGGAACTCTGTGCATCCAAATCTACAGGCTAAGGACGCGTCTGCATATGTTTTGGTGAACAATCGAGTGTGCGTGTTCTGACAGCTGCCTCTATGCAGACGTCTCCACAGAGCCACTTCTGAATGCCCCGCAGCCCAGGACTGAATGGATACACTAACAAGTGCACCGGTGTGAGCAACCACATATGCAGAAGGACGTCTTTCATCTCACAGAAGCGCGAACGTCTTGGCGTTCAAGCACATGGCAGAAACAAGGTGTGAACAGATGAGCTGCTGCTATTTTCTCCGTTCGGCATGCTTCGTTGTAGCTCTCTTGCCGGTCGCCGGCTTAGCGGCTTGCTTTGCGCGACTAGCTCTGGGGAGAGAAGGAGATAGCGCCGGAAACCTCGCCTTTTGCCTTCTTCGGCGCTGGAACCTGGTTGCTGCGCCTTCTCTTTGTCCATGTGCACACACACGATTCCTCAGCGAAAACCATGCAGAAACCTTTCCACGAGCACCCAGGGATGTGCACCCAGCACCACGTGCACGCACACGCAGCTAGAGAAAAGCACCTACCTTTTCACACACTGATGCCTAAGCAAACGCGTGGCCACACACACGCACACATCCGCAAGCGCGCCTACTCCCATCTATTGAGGGAAAGACGGACGAGCTCTTTGGTTGCTCTTCACAGGCTTGTCCCTGATCTATAGCTGAGGGCAAACACTTGTGTGCTTGTGGGAGAGCCTGTGTCTTTCCTGGAAGCGTTTGGGAGTTTTGCTCAGACGCGTGTTTCCTCAAGTTCAAGAATCAAGATCTAGGATACCTGCAGACAGGTGCCTGTTTGTGTGGAGACAGTCTGTTTGAAACTGTGTTCCTCAGCGCCCGCTCTTTCTCCCCGTCGCTCCACACGCCTGGGAGTCCCTTTCTTTCTCTCCACAAGCACGTGTGTTGACTTCGTCGCACATGTGCATCTGCACAAGCGTTGAGCTCAGCAGAGCGTGTCTCTTGACACTTGATGTGCGTTGGCTGTGTCTGCCTGCTCCAGTGAAGAGAGAAACGGGAAATCATCTTGGTAGAGGCAACAAAGCAAAAGCGAGGCAGGATTGACATCTGCTCAACAGAGACGGATTCCCTGCGCTGACACAGTTCACAGTTACACGAGAAGCAATCTGAGCGGTCCGTCGACCGGAGACGTGTTTCCCAAGAGGTCGTTTAGCGAGTGAACAGCAGTGTGCGCGACTTTCAGGAGTGTGCCTGGAAAGTGCCAGAATCACCAGGAGCATCTGTGCAAAAGCTGCTGCCTCTGTGACCGCATTGAGGCACGTTCGCGTGTCTGCGAGTATATAGACGGCTCTTTCGCGTTCACTCCGAGGGAAACGGTCCGCTATTGCTTCTGTGCGCACAGACGCGATTCCCTTGTCTCTTGCGAACACAGGGAACTCTGTGCATCCAAATCTACAGGCTAAGGACGCGTCTGCATATGTTTTGGTGAACAATCGAGTGTGCGTGTTCTGACAGCTGCCTCTATGCAGACGTCTCCACAGAGCCACTTCTGAATGCCCCGCAGCCCAGGACTGAATGGATACACTAACAAGTGCACCGGTGTGAGCAACCACATATGCAGAAGGACGTCTTTCATCTCACAGAAGCGCGAACGTCTTGGCGTTCAAGCACATGGCAGAAACAAGGTGTGAACAGATGAGCTGCTGCTATTTTCTCCGTTCGGCATGCTTCGTTGTAGCTCTCTTGCCGGTCGCCGGCTTAGCGGCTTGCTTTGCGCGACTAGCTCTGGGGAGAGAAGGAGATAGCGCCGGAAACCTCGCCTTTTGCCTTCTTCGGCGCTGGAACCTGGTTGCTGCGCCTTCTCTTTGTCCATGTGCACACACACGATTCCTCAGCGAAAACCATGCAGAAACCTTTCCACGAGCACCCAGGGATGTGCACCCAGCACCACGTGCACGCACACGCAGCTAGAGAAAAGCACCTACCTTTTCACACACTGATGCCTAAGCAAACGCGTGGCCACACACACGCACACATCCGCAAGCGCGCCTACTCCCATCTATTGAGGGAAAGACGGACGAGCTCTTTGGTTGCTCTTCACAGGCTTGTCCCTGATCTATAGCTGAGGGCAAACACTTGTGTGCTTGTGGGAGAGCCTGTGTCTTTCCTGGAAGCGTTTGGGAGTTTTGCTCAGACGCGTGTTTCCTCAAGTTCAAGAATCAAGATCTAGGATACCTGCAGACAGGTGCCTGTTTGTGTGGAGACAGTCTGTTTGAAACTGTGTTCCTCAGCGCCCGCTCTTTCTCCCCGTCGCTCCACACGCCTGGGAGTCCCTTTCTTTCTCTCCACAAGCACGTGTGTTGACTTCGTCGCACATGTGCATCTGCACAAGCGTTGAGCTCAGCAGAGCGTGTCTCTTGACACTTGATGTGCGTTGGCTGTGTCTGCCTGCTCCAGTGAAGAGAGAAACGGGAAATCATCTTGGTAGAGGCAACAAAGCAAAGGCGAGGCAGGATTGACATCTGCTCAACAGAGACGGATTCCCTGCGCTGACACAGTTCACAGTTACACGAGAAGCAATCTGAGCGGTCCGTCGACCGGAGACGTGTTTCCCAAGAGGTCGTTTAGCGAGTGAACAGCAGTGTGCGCGACTTTCAGGAGTGTGCCTGGAAAGTGCCAGAATCACCAGGAGCATCTGTGCAAAAGCTGCTGCCTCTGTGACCGCATTGAGGCACGTTCGCGTGTCTGCGAGTATATAGACGGCTCTTTCGCGTTCACTCCGAGGGAAACGGTCCGCTATTGCTTCTGTGCGCACAGACGCGATTCCCTTGTCTCTTGCGAACACAGGGAACTCTGTGCATCCAAATCTACAGGCTAAGGACGCGTCTGCATATGTTTTGGTGAACAATCGAGTGTGCGTGTTCTGACAGCTGCCTCTATGCAGACGTCTCCACAGAGCCACTTCTGAATGCCCCGCAGCCCAGGACTGAATGGATACACTAACAAGTGCACCGGTGTGAGCAACCACATATGCAGAAGGACGTCTTTCATCCCACAGAAGCGCGAACGTCTTGGCGTTCAAGCACATGGCAGAAACAAGGTGTGAACAGATGAGCTGCTGCTATTTTCTCCGTTCGGCATGCTTCGTTGTAGCTCTCTTGCCGGTCGCCGGCTTAGCGGCTTGCTTTGCGCGACTAGCTCTGGGGAGAGAAGGAGATAGCGCCGGAAACCTCGCCTTTTGCCTTCTTCGGCGCTGGAACCTGGTTGCTGCGCCTTCTCTTTGTCCATGTGCACACACACGATTCCTCAGCGAAAACCATGCAGAAACCTTTCCACGAGCACCCAGGGATGTGCACCCAGCACCACGTGCACGCACACGCAGCTAGAGAAAAGCACCTACCTTTTCACACACTGATGCCTAAGCAAACGCGTGGCCACACACACGCACACATCCGCAAGCGCGCCTACTCCCATCTATTGAGGGAAAGACGGACGAGCTCTTTGGTTGCTCTTCACAGGCTTGTCCCTGATCTATAGCTGAGGGCAAACACTTGTGTGCTTGTGGGAGAGCCTGTGTCTTTCCTGGAAGCGTTTGGGAGTTTTGCTCAGACGCGTGTTTCCTCAAGTTCAAGAATCAAGATCTAGGATACCTGCAGACAGGTGCCTGTTTGTGTGGAGACAGTCTGTTTGAAACTGTGTTCCTCAGCGCCCGCTCTTTCTCCCCGTCGCTCCACACGCCTGGGAGTCCCTTTCTTTCTCTCCACAAGCACGTGTGTTGACTTCGTCGCACATGTGCATCTGCACAAGCGTTGAGCTCAGCAGAGCGTGTCTCTTGACACTTGATGTGCGTTGGCTGTGTCTGCCTGCTCCAGTGAAGAGAGAAACGGGAAATCATCTTGGTAGAGGCAACAAAGCAAAAGCGAGGCAGGATCCACATCTGCTCAACAGAGACGGATTCCCTGCGCTGACACAGTTCACAGTTACACGAGAAGCAATCTGAGCGGTCCGTCGACCGGAGACGTGTTTCCCAAGAGGTCGTTTAGCGAGTGAACAGCAGTGTGCGCGACTTTCAGGAGTGTGCCTGGAAAGTGCCAGAATCACCAGGAGCATCTGTGCAAAAGCTGCTGCCTCTGTGACCGCATTGAGGCACGTTCGCGTGTCTGCGAGTATATAGACGGCTCTTTCGCGTTCACTCCGAGGGAAACGGTCCGCTATTGCTTCTGTGCGCACAGACGCGATTCCCTTGTCTCTTGCGAACACAGGGAACTCTGTGCATCCAAATCTACAGGCTAAGGACGCGTCTGCATATGTTTTGGTGAACAATCGAGTGTGCGTGTTCTGACAGCTGCCTCTATGCAGACGTCTCCACAGAGCCACTTCTGAATGCCCCGCAGCCCAGGACTGAATGGATACACTAACAAGTGCACCGGTGTGAGCAACCACATATGCAGAAGGACGTCTTTCATCTCACAGAAGCGCGAACGTCTTGGCGTTCAAGCACATGGCAGAAACAAGGTGTGAACAGATGAGCTGCTGCTATTTTCTCCGTTCGGCATGCTTCGTTGTAGCTCTCTTGCCGGTCGCCGGCTTAGCGGCTTGCTTTGCGCGACTAGCTCTGGGGAGAGAAGGAGATAGCGCCGGAAACCTCGCCTTTTGCCTTCTTCGGCGCTGGAACCTGGTTGCTGCGCCTTCTCTTTGTCCATGTGCACACACACGATTCCTCAGCGAAAACCATGCAGAAACCTTTCCACGAGCACCCAGGGATGTGCACCCAGCACCACGTGCACGCACACGCAGCTAGAGAAAAGCACCTACCTTTTCACACACTGAAGCCTAAGCAAACGCGTGGCCACACACACGCACACATCCGCAAGCGCGCCTACTCCCATCTATTGAGGGAAAGACGGACGAGCAACGTCCTGACAGGCTTGAGGGGAAAAACGTCCGTTGACGGTTGGCGTACTGCACGCCCGCCTACGGGGCTGCAGGGGAATCCACATTTGGAAGGTACCTGAAGATGTGTGCCTGTTCTTGGAGCTCCGCTAGTAGGGTATCAAAGACACTCGTAGGCAGTACTGAATGCTGCTCCGTGCTACTTCTCCTCCGCTGGCAAATGCTTCACAGTCGCCCTAGGAAAGACGTTTAACAATCGATCTCCAAGAGGAACGAAACACATGATGCCATAAGGCGAAAGAATAGCAGGGCATCTCTTCACAGGCTTGTCCCTGATCTATAGCTGAGGGCAAACACTTGTGTGCTTGTGGGAGAGCCTGTGTCTTTCCTGGAAGCGTTTGGGAGTTTTGCTCAGACGCGTGTTTCCTCAAGTTCAAGAATCAAGATCTAGGATACCTGCAGACAGGTGCCTGTTTGTGTGGAGACAGTCTGTTTGAAACTGTGTTCCTCAGCGCCCGCTCTTTCTCCCCGTCGCTCCACACGCCTGGGAGTCCCTTTCTTTCTCTCCACAAGCACGTGTGTTGACTTCGTCGCACATGTGCATCTGCACAAGCGTTGAGCTCAGCAGAGCGTGTCTCTTGACACTTGATGTGCGTTGGCTGTGTCTGCCTGCTCCAGTGAAGAGAGAAACGGGAAATCATCTTGGTAGAGGCAACAAAGCAAAAGCGAGGCAGGATTGACATCTGCTCAACAGAGACGGATTCCCTGCGCTGACACAGTTCACAGTTACACGAGAAGCAATCTGAGCGGTCCGTCGACCGGAGACGTGTTTCCCAAGAGGTCGTTTAGCGAGTGAACAGCAGTGTGCGCGACTTTCAGGAGTGTGCCTGGAAAGTGCCAGAATCACCAGGAGCATCTGTGCAAAAGCTGCTGCCTCTGTGACCGCATTGAGGCACGTTCGCGTGTCTGCGAGTATATAGACGGCTCTTTCGCGTTCACTCCGAGGGAAACGGTCCGCTATTGCTTCTGTGCGCACAGACGCGATTCCCTTGTCTCTTGCGAACACAGGGAACTCTGTGCATCCAAATCTACAGGCTAAGGACGCGTCTGCATATGTTTTGGTGAACAATCGAGTGTGCGTGTTCTGACAGCTGCCTCTATGCAGACGTCTCCACAGAGCCACTTCTGAATGCCCCGCAGCCCAGGACTGAATGGATACACTAACAAGTGCACCGGTGTGAGCAACCACATATGCAGAAGGACGTCTTTCATCTCACAGAAGCGCGAACGTCTTGGCGTTCAAGCACATGGCAGAAACAAGGTGTGAACAGATGAGCTGCTGCTATTTTCTCCGTTCGGCATGCTTCGTTGTAGCTCTCTTGCCGGTCGCCGGCTTAGCGGCTTGCTTTGCGCGACTAGCTCTGGGGAGAGAAGGAGATAGCGCCGGAAACCTCGCCTTTTGCCTTCTTCGGCGCTGGAACCTGGTTGCTGCGCCTTCTCTTTGTCCATGTGCACACACACGATTCCTCAGCGAAAACCATGCAGAAACCTTTCCACGAGCACCCAGGGATGTGCACCCAGCACCACGTGCACGCACACGCAGCTAGAGAAAAGCACCTACCTTTTCACACACTGAAGCCTAAGCAAACGCGTGGCCACACACACGCACACATCCGCAAGCGCGCCTACTCCCATCTATTGAGGGAAAGACGGACGAGCAACGTCCTGACAGGCTTGAGGGGAAAAACGTCCGTTGACGGTTGGCGTACTGCACGCCCGCCTACGGGGCTGCAGGGGAATCCACATTTGGAAGGTACCTGAAGATGTGTGCCTGTTCTTGGAGCTCCGCTAGTAGGGTAGCAAAGACACTCGTAGGCAGTACTGAATGCTGCTCCGTGCTACTTCTCCTCCGCTGGCAAATGCTTCACAGTCGCCCTAGGAAAGACGTTTAACAATCGATCTCCAAGAGGAACGAAACACATGATGCCATAAGGCGAAAGAATAGCAGGGCATCTCTTCACAGGCTTGTCCCTGATCTATAGCTGAGGGCAAACACTTGTGTGCTTGTGGGAGAGCCTGTGTCTTTCCTGGAAGCGTTTGGGAGTTTTGCTCAGACGCGTGTTTCCTCAAGTTCAAGAATCAAGATCTAGGATACCTGCAGACAGGTGCCTGTTTGTGTGGAGACAGTCTGTTTGAAACTGTGTTCCTCAGCGCCCGCTCTTTCTCCCCGTCGCTCCACACGCCTGGGAGTCCCTTTCTTTCTCTCCACAAGCACGTGTGTTGACTTCGTCGCACATGTGCATCTGCACAAGCGTTGAGCTCAGCAGAGCGTGTCTCTTGACACTTGATGTGCGTTGGCTGTGTCTGCCTGCTCCAGTGAAGAGAGAAACGGGAAATCATCTTGGTAGAGGCAACAAAGCAAAAGCGAGGCAGGATTGACATCTGCTCAACAGAGACGGATTCCCTGCGCTGACACAGTTCACAGTTACACGAGAAGCAATCTGAGCGGTCCGTCGACCGGAGACGTGTTTCCCAAGAGGTCGTTTAGCGAGTGAACAGCAGTGTGCGCGACTTTCAGGAGTGTGCCTGGAAAGTGCCAGAATCACCAGGAGCATCTGTGCAAAAGCTGCTGCCTCTGTGACCGCATTGAGGCACGTTCGCGTGTCTGCGAGTATATAGACGGCTCTTTCGCGTTCACTCCGAGGGAAACGGTCCGCTATTGCTTCTGTGCGCACAGACGCGATTCCCTTGTCTCTTGCGAACACAGGGAACTCTGTGCATCCAAATCTACAGGCTAAGGACGCGTCTGCATATGTTTTGGTGAACAATCGAGTGTGCGTGTTCTGACAGCTGCCTCTATGCAGACGTCTCCACAGAGCCACTTCTGAATGCCCCGCAGCCCAGGACTGAATGGATACACTAACAAGTGCACCGGTGTGAGCAACCACATATGCAGAAGGACGTCTTTCATCTCACAGAAGCGCGAACGTCTTGGCGTTCAAGCACATGGCAGAAACAAGGTGTGAACAGATGAGCTGCTGCTATTTTCTCCGTTCGGCATGCTTCGTTGTAGCTCTCTTGCCGGTCGCCGGCTTAGCGGCTTGCTTTGCGCGACTAGCTCTGGGGAGAGAAGGAGATAGCGCCGGAAACCTCGCCTTTTGCCTTCTTCGGCGCTGGAACCTGGTTGCTGCGCCTTCTCTTTGTCCATGTGCACACACACGATTCCTCAGCGAAAACCATGCAGAAACCTTTCCACGAGCACCCAGGGATGTGCACCCAGCACCACGTGCACGCACACGCAGCTAGAGAAAAGCACCTACCTTTTCACACACTGATGCCTAAGCAAACGCGTGGCCACACACACGCACACATCCGCAAGCGCGCCTACTCCCATCTATTGAGGGAAAGACGGACGAGCTCTTTGGTTGCTCTTCACAGGCTTGTCCCTGATCTATAGCTGAGGGCAAACACTTGTGTGCTTGTGGGAGAGCCTGTGTCTTTCCTGGAAGCGTTTGGGAGTTTTGCTCAGACGCGTGTTTCCTCAAGTTCAAGAATCAAGATCTAGGATACCTGCAGACAGGTGCCTGTTTGTGTGGAGACAGTCTGTTTGAAACTGTGTTCCTCAGCGCCCGCTCTTTCTCCCCGTCGCTCCACACGCCTGGGAGTCCCTTTCTTTCTCTCCACAAGCACGTGTGTTGACTTCGTCGCACATGTGCATCTGCACAAGCGTTGAGCTCAGCAGAGCGTGTCTCTTGACACTTGATGTGCGTTGGCTGTGTCTGCCTGCTCCAGTGAAGAGAGAAACGGGAAATCATCTTGGTAGAGGCAACAAAGCAAAAGCGAGGCAGGATTGACATCTGCTCAACAGAGACGGATTCCCTGCGCTGACACAGTTCACAGTTACACGAGAAGCAATCTGAGCGGTCCGTCGACCGGAGACGTGTTTCCCAAGAGGTCGTTTAGCGAGTGAACAGCAGTGTGCGCGACTTTCAGGAGTGTGCCTGGAAAGTGCCAGAATCACCAGGAGCATCTGTGCAAAAGCTGCTGCCTCTGTGACCGCATTGAGGCACGTTCGCGTGTCTGCGAGTATATAGACGGCTCTTTCGCGTTCACTCCGAGGGAAACGGTCCGCTATTGCTTCTGTGCGCACAGACGCGATTCCCTTGTCTCTTGCGAACACAGGGAACTCTGTGCATCCAAATCTACAGGCTAAGGACGCGTCTGCATATGTTTTGGTGAACAATCGAGTGTGCGTGTTCTGACAGCTGCCTCTATGCAGACGTCTCCACAGAGCCACTTCTGAATGCCCCGCAGCCCAGGACTGAATGGATACACTAACAAGTGCACCGGTGTGAGCAACCACATATGCAGAAGGACGTCTTTCATCTCACAGAAGCGCGAACGTCTTGGCGTTCAAGCACATGGCAGAAACAAGGTGTGAACAGATGAGCTGCTGCTATTTTCTCCGTTCGGCATGCTTCGTTGTAGCTCTCTTGCCGGTCGCCGGCTTAGCGGCTTGCTTTGCGCGACTAGCTCTGGGGAGAGAAGGAGATAGCGCCGGAAACCTCGCCTTTTGCCTTCTTCGGCGCTGGAACCTGGTTGCTGCGCCTTCTCTTTGTCCATGTGCACACACACGATTCCTCAGCGAAAACCATGCAGAAACCTTTCCACGAGCACCCAGGGATGTGCACCCAGCACCACGTGCACGCACACGCAGCTAGAGAAAAGCACCTACCTTTTCACACACTGATGCCTAAGCAAACGCGTGGCCACACACACGCACACATCCGCAAGCGCGCCTACTCCCATCTATTGAGGGAAAGACGGACGAGCTCTTTGGTTGCTCTTCACAGGCTTGTCCCTGATCTATAGCTGAGGGCAAACACTTGTGTGCTTGTGGGAGAGCCTGTGTCTTTCCTGGAAGCGTTTGGGAGTTTTGCTCAGACGCGTGTTTCCTCAAGTTCAAGAATCAAGATCTAGGATACCTGCAGACAGGTGCCTGTTTGTGTGGAGACAGTCTGTTTGAAACTGTGTTCCTCAGCGCCCGCTCTTTCTCCCCGTCGCTCCACACGCCTGGGAGTCCCTTTCTTTCTCTCCACAAGCACGTGTGTTGACTTCGTCGCACATGTGCATCTGCACAAGCGTTGAGCTCAGCAGAGCGTGTCTCTTGACACTTGATGTGCGTTGGCTGTGTCTGCCTGCTCCAGTGAAGAGAGAAACGGGAAATCATCTTGGTAGAGGCAACAAAGCAAAGGCGAGGCAGGATTGACATCTGCTCAACAGAGACGGATTCCCTGCGCTGACACAGTTCACAGTTACACGAGAAGCAATCTGAGCGGTCCGTCGACCGGAGACGTGTTTCCCAAGAGGTCGTTTAGCGAGTGAACAGCAGTGTGCGCGACTTTCAGGAGTGTGCCTGGAAAGTGCCAGAATCACCAGGAGCATCTGTGCAAAAGCTGCTGCCTCTGTGACCGCATTGAGGCACGTTCGCGTGTCTGCGAGTATATAGACGGCTCTTTCGCGTTCACTCCGAGGGAAACGGTCCGCTATTGCTTCTGTGCGCACAGACGCGATTCCCTTGTCTCTTGCGAACACAGGGAACTCTGTGCATCCAAATCTACAGGCTAAGGACGCGTCTGCATATGTTTTGGTGAACAATCGAGTGTGCGTGTTCTGACAGCTGCCTCTATGCAGACGTCTCCACAGAGCCACTTCTGAATGCCCCGCAGCCCAGGACTGAATGGATACACTAACAAGTGCACCGGTGTGAGCAACCACATATGCAGAAGGACGTCTTTCATCTCACAGAAGCGCGAACGTCTTGGCGTTCAAGCACATGGCAGAAACAAGGTGTGAACAGATGAGCTGCTGCTATTTTCTCCGTTCGGCATGCTTCGTTGTAGCTCTCTTGCCGGTCGCCGGCTTAGCGGCTTGCTTTGCGCGACTAGCTCTGGGGAGAGAAGGAGATAGCGCCGGAAACCTCGCCTTTTGCCTTCTTCGGCGCTGGAACCTGGTTGCTGCGCCTTCTCTTTGTCCATGTGCACACACACGATTCCTCAGCGAAAACCATGCAGAAACCTTTCCACGAGCACCCAGGGATGTGCACCCAGCACCACGTGCACGCACACGCAGCTAGAGAAAAGCACCTACCTTTTCACACACTGATGCCTAAGCAAACGCGTGGCCACACACACGCACACATCCGCAAGCGCGCCTACTCCCATCTACTGAGGGAAAGACGGACGAGCTCTTTGGTTGCTCTTCACAGGCTTGTCCCTGATCTATAGCTGAGGGCAAACACTTGTGTGCTTGTGGGAGAGCCTGTGTCTTTCCTGGAAGCGTTTGGGAGTTTTGCTCAGACGCGTGTTTCCTCAAGTTCAAGAATCAAGATCTAGGATACCTGCAGACAGGTGCCTGTTTGTGTGGAGACAGTCTGTTTGAAACTGTGTTCCTCAGCGCCCGCTCTTTCTCCCCGTCGCTCCACACGCCTGGGAGTCCCTTTCTTTCTCTCCACAAGCACGTGTGTTGACTTCGTCGCACATGTGCATCTGCACAAGCGTTGAGCTCAGCAGAGCGTGTCTCTTGACACTTGATGTGCGTTGGCTGTGTCTGCCTGCTCCAGTGAAGAGAGAAACGGGAAATCATCTTGGTAGAGGCAACAAAGCAAAGGCGAGGCAGGATTGACATCTGCTCAACAGAGACGGATTCCCTGCGCTGACACAGTTCACAGTTACACGAGAAGCAATCTGAGCGGTCCGTCGACCGGAGACGTGTTTCCCAAGAGGTCGTTTAGCGAGTGAACAGCAGTGTGCGCGACTTTCAGGAGTGTGCCTGGAAAGTGCCAGAATCACCAGGAGCATCTGTGCAAAAGCTGCTGCCTCTGTGACCGCATTGAGGCACGTTCGCGTGTCTGCGAGTATATAGACGGCTCTTTCGCGTTCACTCCGAGGGAAACGGTCCGCTATTGCTTCTGTGCGCACAGACGCGATTCCCTTGTCTCTTGCGAACACAGGGAACTCTGTGCATCCAAATCTACAGGCTAAGGACGCGTCTGCATATGTTTTGGTGAACAATCGAGTGTGCGTGTTCTGACAGCTGCCTCTATGCAGACGTCTCCACAGAGCCACTTCTGAATGCCCCGCAGCCCAGGACTGAATGGATACACTAACAAGTGCACCGGTGTGAGCAACCACATATGCAGAAGGACGTCTTTCATCTCACAGAAGCGCGAACGTCTTGGCGTTCAAGCACATGGCAGAAACAAGGTGTGAACAGATGAGCTGCTGCTATTTTCTCCGTTCGGCATGCTTCGTTGTAGCTCTCTTGCCGGTCGCCGGCTTAGCGGCTTGCTTTGCGCGACTAGCTCTGGGGAGAGAAGGAGATAGCGCCGGAAACCTCGCCTTTTGCCTTCTTCGGCGCTGGAACCTGGTTGCTGCGCCTTCTCTTTGTCCATGTGCACACACACGATTCCTCAGCGAAAACCATGCAGAAACCTTTCCACGAGCACCCAGGGATGTGCACCCAGCACCACGTGCACGCACACGCAGCTAGAGAAAAGCACCTACCTTTTCACACACTGATGCCTAAGCAAACGCGTGGCCACACACACGCACACATCCGCAAGCGCGCCTACTCCCATCTATTGAGGGAAAGACGGACGAGCTCTTTGGTTGCTCTTCACAGGCTTGTCCCTGATCTATAGCTGAGGGCAAACACTTGTGTGCTTGTGGGAGAGCCTGTGTCTTTCCTGGAAGCGTTTGGGAGTTTTGCTCAGACGCGTGTTTCCTCAAGTTCAAGAATCAAGATCTAGGATACCTGCAGACAGGTGCCTGTTTGTGTGGAGACAGTCTGTTTGAAACTGTGTTCCTCAGCGCCCGCTCTTTCTCCCCGTCGCTCCACACGCCTGGGAGTCCCTTTCTTTCTCTCCACAAGCACGTGTGTTGACTTCGTCGCACATGTGCATCTGCACAAGCGTTGAGCTCAGCAGAGCGTGTCTCTTGACACTTGATGTGCGTTGGCTGTGTCTGCCTGCTCCAGTGAAGAGAGAAACGGGAAATCATCTTGGTAGAGGCAACAAAGCAAAGGCGAGGCAGGATTGACATCTGCTCAACAGAGACGGATTCCCTGCGCTGACACAGTTCACAGTTACACGAGAAGCAATCTGAGCGGTCCGTCGACCGGAGACGTGTTTCCCAAGAGGTCGTTTAGCGAGTGAACAGCAGTGTGCGCGACTTTCAGGAGTGTGCCTGGAAAGTGCCAGAATCACCAGGAGCATCTGTGCAAAAGCTGCTGCCTCTGTGACCGCATTGAGGCACGTTCGCGTGTCTGCGAGTATATAGACGGCTCTTTCGCGTTCACTCCGAGGGAAACGGTCCGCTATTGCTTCTGTGCGCACAGACGCGATTCCCTTGTCTCTTGCGAACACAGGGAACTCTGTGCATCCAAATCTACAGGCTAAGGACGCGTCTGCATATGTTTTGGTGAACAATCGAGTGTGCGTGTTCTGACAGCTGCCTCTATGCAGACGTCTCCACAGAGCCACTTCTGAATGCCCCGCAGCCCAGGACTGAATGGATACACTAACAAGTGCACCGGTGTGAGCAACCACATATGCAGAAGGACGTCTTTCATCTCACAGAAGCGCGAACGTCTTGGCGTTCAAGCACATGGCAGAAACAAGGTGTGAACAGATGAGCTGCTGCTATTTTCTCCGTTCGGCATGCTTCGTTGTAGCTCTCTTGCCGGTCGCCGGCTTAGCGGCTTGCTTTGCGCGACTAGCTCTGGGGAGAGAAGGAGATAGCGCCGGAAACCTCGCCTTTTGCCTTCTTCGGCGCTGGAACCTGGTTGCTGCGCCTTCTCTTTGTCCATGTGCACACACACGATTCCTCAGCGAAAACCATGCAGAAACCTTTCCACGAGCACCCAGGGATGTGCACCCAGCACCACGTGCACGCACACGCAGCTAGAGAAAAGCACCTACCTTTTCACACACTGATGCCTAAGCAAACGCGTGGCCACACACACGCACACATCCGCAAGCGCGCCTACTCCCATCTACTGAGGGAAAGACGGACGAGCTCTTTGGTTGCTCTTCACAGGCTTGTCCCTGATCTATAGCTGAGGGCAAACACTTGTGTGCTTGTGGGAGAGCCTGTGTCTTTCCTGGAAGCGTTTGGGAGTTTTGCTCAGACGCGTGTTTCCTCAAGTTCAAGAATCAAGATCTAGGATACCTGCAGACAGGTGCCTGTTTGTGTGGAGACAGTCTGTTTGAAACTGTGTTCCTCAGCGCCCGCTCTTTCTCCCCGTCGCTCCACACGCCTGGGAGTCCCTTTCTTTCTCTCCACAAGCACGTGTGTTGACTTCGTCGCACATGTGCATCTGCACAAGCGTTGAGCTCAGCAGAGCGTGTCTCTTGACACTTGATGTGCGTTGGCTGTGTCTGCCTGCTCCAGTGAAGAGAGAAACGGGAAATCATCTTGGTAGAGGCAACAAAGCAAAGGCGAGGCAGGATTGACATCTGCTCAACAGAGACGGATTCCCTGCGCTGACACAGTTCACAGTTACACGAGAAGCAATCTGAGCGGTCCGTCGACCGGAGACGTGTTTCCCAAGAGGTCGTTTAGCGAGTGAACAGCAGTGTGCGCGACTTTCAGGAGTGTGCCTGGAAAGTGCCAGAATCACCAGGAGCATCTGTGCAAAAGCTGCTGCCTCTGTGACCGCATTGAGGCACGTTCGCGTGTCTGCGAGTATATAGACGGCTCTTTCGCGTTCACTCCGAGGGAAACGGTCCGCTATTGCTTCTGTGCGCACAGACGCGATTCCCTTGTCTCTTGCGAACACAGGGAACTCTGTGCATCCAAATCTACAGGCTAAGGACGCGTCTGCATATGTTTTGGTGAACAATCGAGTGTGCGTGTTCTGACAGCTGCCTCTATGCAGACGTCTCCACAGAGCCACTTCTGAATGCCCCGCAGCCCAGGACTGAATGGATACACTAACAAGTGCACCGGTGTGAGCAACCACATATGCAGAAGGACGTCTTTCATCTCACAGAAGCGCGAACGTCTTGGCGTTCAAGCACATGGCAGAAACAAGGTGTGAACAGATGAGCTGCTGCTATTTTCTCCGTTCGGCATGCTTCGTTGTAGCTCTCTTGCCGGTCGCCGGCTTAGCGGCTTGCTTTGCGCGACTAGCTCTGGGGAGAGAAGGAGATAGCGCCGGAAACCTCGCCTTTTGCCTTCTTCGGCGCTGGAACCTGGTTGCTGCGCCTTCTCTTTGTCCATGTGCACACACACGATTCCTCAGCGAAAACCATGCAGAAACCTTTCCACGAGCACCCAGGGATGTGCACCCAGCACCACGTGCACGCACACGCAGCTAGAGAAAAGCACCTACCTTTTCACACACTGATGCCTAAGCAAACGCGTGGCCACACACACGCACACATCCGCAAGCGCGCCTACTCCCATCTATTGAGGGAAAGACGGACGAGCTCTTTGGTTGCTCTTCACAGGCTTGTCCCTGATCTATAGCTGAGGGCAAACACTTGTGTGCTTGTGGGAGAGCCTGTGTCTTTCCTGGAAGCGTTTGGGAGTTTTGCTCAGACGCGTGTTTCCTCAAGTTCAAGAATCAAGATCTAGGATACCTGCAGACAGGTGCCTGTTTGTGTGGAGACAGTCTGTTTGAAACTGTGTTCCTCAGCGCCCGCTCTTTCTCCCCGTCGCTCCACACGCCTGGGAGTCCCTTTCTTTCTCTCCACAAGCACGTGTGTTGACTTCGTCGCACATGTGCATCTGCACAAGCGTTGAGCTCAGCAGAGCGTGTCTCTTGACACTTGATGTGCGTTGGCTGTGTCTGCCTGCTCCAGTGAAGAGAGAAACGGGAAATCATCTTGGTAGAGGCAACAAAGCAAAGGCGAGGCAGGATTGACATCTGCTCAACAGAGACGGATTCCCTGCGCTGACACAGTTCACAGTTACACGAGAAGCAATCTGAGCGGTCCGTCGACCGGAGACGTGTTTCCCAAGAGGTCGTTTAGCGAGTGAACAGCAGTGTGCGCGACTTTCAGGAGTGTGCCTGGAAAGTGCCAGAATCACCAGGAGCATCTGTGCAAAAGCTGCTGCCTCTGTGACCGCATTGAGGCACGTTCGCGTGTCTGCGAGTATATAGACGGCTCTTTCGCGTTCACTCCGAGGGAAACGGTCCGCTATTGCTTCTGTGCGCACAGACGCGATTCCCTTGTCTCTTGCGAACACAGGGAACTCTGTGCATCCAAATCTACAGGCTAAGGACGCGTCTGCATATGTTTTGGTGAACAATCGAGTGTGCGTGTTCTGACAGCTGCCTCTATGCAGACGTCTCCACAGAGCCACTTCTGAATGCCCCGCAGCCCAGGACTGAATGGATACACTAACAAGTGCACCGGTGTGAGCAACCACATATGCAGAAGGACGTCTTTCATCTCACAGAAGCGCGAACGTCTTGGCGTTCAAGCACATGGCAGAAACAAGGTGTGAACAGATGAGCTGCTGCTATTTTCTCCGTTCGGCATGCTTCGTTGTAGCTCTCTTGCCGGTCGCCGGCTTAGCGGCTTGCTTTGCGCGACTAGCTCTGGGGAGAGAAGGAGATAGCGCCGGAAACCTCGCCTTTTGCCTTCTTCGGCGCTGGAACCTGGTTGCTGCGCCTTCTCTTTGTCCATGTGCACACACACGATTCCTCAGCGAAAACCATGCAGAAACCTTTCCACGAGCACCCAGGGATGTGCACCCAGCACCACGTGCACGCACACGCAGCTAGAGAAAAGCACCTACCTTTTCACACACTGATGCCTAAGCAAACGCGTGGCCACACACACGCACACATCCGCAAGCGCGCCTACTCCCATCTATTGAGGGAAAGACGGACGAGCTCTTTGGTTGCTCTTCACAGGCTTGTCCCTGATCTATAGCTGAGGGCAAACACTTGTGTGCTTGTGGGAGAGCCTGTGTCTTTCCTGGAAGCGTTTGGGAGTTTTGCTCAGACGCGTGTTTCCTCAAGTTCAAGAATCAAGATCTAGGATACCTGCAGACAGGTGCCTGTTTGTGTGGAGACAGTCTGTTTGAAACTGTGTTCCTCAGCGCCCGCTCTTTCTCCCCGTCGCTCCACACGCCTGGGAGTCCCTTTCTTTCTCTCCACAAGCACGTGTGTTGACTTCGTCGCACATGTGCATCTGCACAAGCGTTGAGCTCAGCAGAGCGTGTCTCTTGACACTTGATGTGCGTTGGCTGTGTCTGCCTGCTCCAGTGAAGAGAGAAACGGGAAATCATCTTGGTAGAGGCAACAAAGCAAAGGCGAGGCAGGATTGACATCTGCTCAACAGAGACGGATTCCCTGCGCTGACACAGTTCACAGTTACACGAGAAGCAATCTGAGCGGTCCGTCGACCGGAGACGTGTTTCCCAAGAGGTCGTTTAGCGAGTGAACAGCAGTGTGCGCGACTTTCAGGAGTGTGCCTGGAAAGTGCCAGAATCACCAGGAGCATCTGTGCAAAAGCTGCTGCCTCTGTGACCGCATTGAGGCACGTTCGCGTGTCTGCGAGTATATAGACGGCTCTTTCGCGTTCACTCCGAGGGAAACGGTCCGCTATTGCTTCTGTGCGCACAGACGCGATTCCCTTGTCTCTTGCGAACACAGGGAACTCTGTGCATCCAAATCTACAGGCTAAGGACGCGTCTGCATATGTTTTGGTGAACAATCGAGTGTGCGTGTTCTGACAGCTGCCTCTATGCAGACGTCTCCACAGAGCCACTTCTGAATGCCCCGCAGCCCAGGACTGAATGGATACACTAACAAGTGCACCGGTGTGAGCAACCACATATGCAGAAGGACGTCTTTCATCTCACAGAAGCGCGAACGTCTTGGCGTTCAAGCACATGGCAGAAACAAGGTGTGAACAGATGAGCTGCTGCTATTTTCTCCGTTCGGCATGCTTCGTTGTAGCTCTCTTGCCGGTCGCCGGCTTAGCGGCTTGCTTTGCGCGACTAGCTCTGGGGAGAGAAGGAGATAGCGCCGGAAACCTCGCCTTTTGCCTTCTTCGGCGCTGGAACCTGGTTGCTGCGCCTTCTCTTTGTCCATGTGCACACACACGATTCCTCAGCGAAAACCATGCAGAAACCTTTCCACGAGCACCCAGGGATGTGCACCCAGCACCACGTGCACGCACACGCAGCTAGAGAAAAGCACCTACCTTTTCACACACTGATGCCTAAGCAAACGCGTGGCCACACACACGCACACATCCGCAAGCGCGCCTACTCCCATCTATTGAGGGAAAGACGGACGAGCTCTTTGGTTGCTCTTCACAGGCTTGTCCCTGATCTATAGCTGAGGGCAAACACTTGTGTGCTTGTGGGAGAGCCTGTGTCTTTCCTGGAAGCGTTTGGGAGTTTTGCTCAGACGCGTGTTTCCTCAAGTTCAAGAATCAAGATCTAGGATACCTGCAGACAGGTGCCTGTTTGTGTGGAGACAGTCTGTTTGAAACTGTGTTCCTCAGCGCCCGCTCTTTCTCCCCGTCGCTCCACACGCCTGGGAGTCCCTTTCTTTCTCTCCACAAGCACGTGTGTTGACTTCGTCGCACATGTGCATCTGCACAAGCGTTGAGCTCAGCAGAGCGTGTCTCTTGACACTTGATGTGCGTTGGCTGTGTCTGCCTGCTCCAGTGAAGAGAGAAACGGGAAATCATCTTGGTAGAGGCAACAAAGCAAAGGCGAGGCAGGATTGACATCTGCTCAACAGAGACGGATTCCCTGCGCTGACACAGTTCACAGTTACACGAGAAGCAATCTGAGCGGTCCGTCGACCGGAGACGTGTTTCCCAAGAGGTCGTTTAGCGAGTGAACAGCAGTGTGCGCGACTTTCAGGAGTGTGCCTGGAAAGTGCCAGAATCACCAGGAGCATCTGTGCAAAAGCTGCTGCCTCTGTGACCGCATTGAGGCACGTTCGCGTGTCTGCGAGTATATAGACGGCTCTTTCGCGTTCACTCCGAGGGAAACGGTCCGCTATTGCTTCTGTGCGCACAGACGCGATTCCCTTGTCTCTTGCGAACACAGGGAACTCTGTGCATCCAAATCTACAGGCTAAGGACGCGTCTGCATATGTTTTGGTGAACAATCGAGTGTGCGTGTTCTGACAGCTGCCTCTATGCAGACGTCTCCACAGAGCCACTTCTGAATGCCCCGCAGCCCAGGACTGAATGGATACACTAACAAGTGCACCGGTGTGAGCAACCACATATGCAGAAGGACGTCTTTCATCTCACAGAAGCGCGAACGTCTTGGCGTTCAAGCACATGGCAGAAACAAGGTGTGAACAGATGAGCTGCTGCTATTTTCTCCGTTCGGCATGCTTCGTTGTAGCTCTCTTGCCGGTCGCCGGCTTAGCGGCTTGCTTTGCGCGACTAGCTCTGGGGAGAGAAGGAGATAGCGCCGGAAACCTCGCCTTTTGCCTTCTTCGGCGCTGGAACCTGGTTGCTGCGCCTTCTCTTTGTCCATGTGCACACACACGATTCCTCAGCGAAAACCATGCAGAAACCTTTCCACGAGCACCCAGGGATGTGCACCCAGCACCACGTGCACGCACACGCAGCTAGAGAAAAGCACCTACCTTTTCACACACTGATGCCTAAGCAAACGCGTGGCCACACACACGCACACATCCGCAAGCGCGCCTACTCCCATCTATTGAGGGAAAGACGGACGAGCTCTTTGGTTGCTCTTCACAGGCTTGTCCCTGATCTATAGCTGAGGGCAAACACTTGTGTGCTTGTGGGAGAGCCTGTGTCTTTCCTGGAAGCGTTTGGGAGTTTTGCTCAGACGCGTGTTTCCTCAAGTTCAAGAATCAAGATCTAGGATACCTGCAGACAGGTGCCTGTTTGTGTGGAGACAGTCTGTTTGAAACTGTGTTCCTCAGCGCCCGCTCTTTCTCCCCGTCGCTCCACACGCCTGGGAGTCCCTTTCTTTCTCTCCACAAGCACGTGTGTTGACTTCGTCGCACATGTGCATCTGCACAAGCGTTGAGCTCAGCAGAGCGTGTCTCTTGACACTTGATGTGCGTTGGCTGTGTCTGCCTGCTCCAGTGAAGAGAGAAACGGGAAATCATCTTGGTAGAGGCAACAAAGCAAAGGCGAGGCAGGATTGACATCTGCTCAACAGAGACGGATTCCCTGCGCTGACACAGTTCACAGTTACACGAGAAGCAATCTGAGCGGTCCGTCGACCGGAGACGTGTTTCCCAAGAGGTCGTTTAGCGAGTGAACAGCAGTGTGCGCGACTTTCAGGAGTGTGCCTGGAAAGTGCCAGAATCACCAGGAGCATCTGTGCAAAAGCTGCTGCCTCTGTGACCGCATTGAGGCACGTTCGCGTGTCTGCGAGTATATAGACGGCTCTTTCGCGTTCACTCCGAGGGAAACGGTCCGCTATTGCTTCTGTGCGCACAGACGCGATTCCCTTGTCTCTTGCGAACACAGGGAACTCTGTGCATCCAAATCTACAGGCTAAGGACGCGTCTGCATATGTTTTGGTGAACAATCGAGTGTGCGTGTTCTGACAGCTGCCTCTATGCAGACGTCTCCACAGAGCCACTTCTGAATGCCCCGCAGCCCAGGACTGAATGGATACACTAACAAGTGCACCGGTGTGAGCAACCACATATGCAGAAGGACGTCTTTCATCTCACAGAAGCGCGAACGTCTTGGCGTTCAAGCACATGGCAGAAACAAGGTGTGAACAGATGAGCTGCTGCTATTTTCTCCGTTCGGCATGCTTCGTTGTAGCTCTCTTGCCGGTCGCCGGCTTAGCGGCTTGCTTTGCGCGACTAGCTCTGGGGAGAGAAGGAGATAGCGCCGGAAACCTCGCCTTTTGCCTTCTTCGGCGCTGGAACCTGGTTGCTGCGCCTTCTCTTTGTCCATGTGCACACACACGATTCCTCAGCGAAAACCATGCAGAAACCTTTCCACGAGCACCCAGGGATGTGCACCCAGCACCACGTGCACGCACACGCAGCTAGAGAAAAGCACCTACCTTTTCACACACTGATGCCTAAGCAAACGCGTGGCCACACACACGCACACATCCGCAAGCGCGCCTACTCCCATCTATTGAGGGAAAGACGGACGAGCTCTTTGGTTGCTCTTCACAGGCTTGTCCCTGATCTATAGCTGAGGGCAAACACTTGTGTGCTTGTGGGAGAGCCTGTGTCTTTCCTGGAAGCGTTTGGGAGTTTTGCTCAGACGCGTGTTTCCTCAAGTTCAAGAATCAAGATCTAGGATACCTGCAGACAGGTGCCTGTTTGTGTGGAGACAGTCTGTTTGAAACTGTGTTCCTCAGCGCCCGCTCTTTCTCCCCGTCGCTCCACACGCCTGGGAGTCCCTTTCTTTCTCTCCACAAGCACGTGTGTTGACTTCGTCGCACATGTGCATCTGCACAAGCGTTGAGCTCAGCAGAGCGTGTCTCTTGACACTTGATGTGCGTTGGCTGTGTCTGCCTGCTCCAGTGAAGAGAGAAACGGGAAATCATCTTGGTAGAGGCAACAAAGCAAAGGCGAGGCAGGATTGACATCTGCTCAACAGAGACGGATTCCCTGCGCTGACACAGTTCACAGTTACACGAGAAGCAATCTGAGCGGTCCGTCGACCGGAGACGTGTTTCCCAAGAGGTCGTTTAGCGAGTGAACAGCAGTGTGCGCGACTTTCAGGAGTGTGCCTGGAAAGTGCCAGAATCACCAGGAGCATCTGTGCAAAAGCTGCTGCCTCTGTGACCGCATTGAGGCACGTTCGCGTGTCTGCGAGTATATAGACGGCTCTTTCGCGTTCACTCCGAGGGAAACGGTCCGCTATTGCTTCTGTGCGCACAGACGCGATTCCCTTGTCTCTTGCGAACACAGGGAACTCTGTGCATCCAAATCTACAGGCTAAGGACGCGTCTGCATATGTTTTGGTGAACAATCGAGTGTGCGTGTTCTGACAGCTGCCTCTATGCAGACGTCTCCACAGAGCCACTTCTGAATGCCCCGCAGCCCAGGACTGAATGGATACACTAACAAGTGCACCGGTGTGAGCAACCACATATGCAGAAGGACGTCTTTCATCTCACAGAAGCGCGAACGTCTTGGCGTTCAAGCACATGGCAGAAACAAGGTGTGAACAGATGAGCTGCTGCTATTTTCTCCGTTCGGCATGCTTCGTTGTAGCTCTCTTGCCGGTCGCCGGCTTAGCGGCTTGCTTTGCGCGACTAGCTCTGGGGAGAGAAGGAGATAGCGCCGGAAACCTCGCCTTTTGCCTTCTTCGGCGCTGGAACCTGGTTGCTGCGCCTTCTCTTTGTCCATGTGCACACACACGATTCCTCAGCGAAAACCATGCAGAAACCTTTCCACGAGCACCCAGGGATGTGCACCCAGCACCACGTGCACGCACACGCAGCTAGAGAAAAGCACCTACCTTTTCACACACTGATGCCTAAGCAAACGCGTGGCCACACACACGCACACATCCGCAAGCGCGCCTACTCCCATCTATTGAGGGAAAGACGGACGAGCTCTTTGGTTGCTCTTCACAGGCTTGTCCCTGATCTATAGCTGAGGGCAAACACTTGTGTGCTTGTGGGAGAGCCTGTGTCTTTCCTGGAAGCGTTTGGGAGTTTTGCTCAGACGCGTGTTTCCTCAAGTTCAAGAATCAAGATCTAGGATACCTGCAGACAGGTGCCTGTTTGTGTGGAGACAGTCTGTTTGAAACTGTGTTCCTCAGCGCCCGCTCTTTCTCCCCGTCGCTCCACACGCCTGGGAGTCCCTTTCTTTCTCTCCACAAGCACGTGTGTTGACTTCGTCGCACATGTGCATCTGCACAAGCGTTGAGCTCAGCAGAGCGTGTCTCTTGACACTTGATGTGCGTTGGCTGTGTCTGCCTGCTCCAGTGAAGAGAGAAACGGGAAATCATCTTGGTAGAGGCAACAAAGCAAAGGCGAGGCAGGATTGACATCTGCTCAACAGAGACGGATTCCCTGCGCTGACACAGTTCACAGTTACACGAGAAGCAATCTGAGCGGTCCGTCGACCGGAGACGTGTTTCCCAAGAGGTCGTTTAGCGAGTGAACAGCAGTGTGCGCGACTTTCAGGAGTGTGCCTGGAAAGTGCCAGAATCACCAGGAGCATCTGTGCAAAAGCTGCTGCCTCTGTGACCGCATTGAGGCACGTTCGCGTGTCTGCGAGTATATAGACGGCTCTTTCGCGTTCACTCCGAGGGAAACGGTCCGCTATTGCTTCTGTGCGCACAGACGCGATTCCCTTGTCTCTTGCGAACACAGGGAACTCTGTGCATCCAAATCTACAGGCTAAGGACGCGTCTGCATATGTTTTGGTGAACAATCGAGTGTGCGTGTTCTGACAGCTGCCTCTATGCAGACGTCTCCACAGAGCCACTTCTGAATGCCCCGCAGCCCAGGACTGAATGGATACACTAACAAGTGCACCGGTGTGAGCAACCACATATGCAGAAGGACGTCTTTCATCTCACAGAAGCGCGAACGTCTTGGCGTTCAAGCACATGGCAGAAACAAGGTGTGAACAGATGAGCTGCTGCTATTTTCTCCGTTCGGCATGCTTCGTTGTAGCTCTCTTGCCGGTCGCCGGCTTAGCGGCTTGCTTTGCGCGACTAGCTCTGGGGAGAGAAGGAGATAGCGCCGGAAACCTCGCCTTTTGCCTTCTTCGGCGCTGGAACCTGGTTGCTGCGCCTTCTCTTTGTCCATGTGCACACACACGATTCCTCAGCGAAAACCATGCAGAAACCTTTCCACGAGCACCCAGGGATGTGCACCCAGCACCACGTGCACGCACACGCAGCTAGAGAAAAGCACCTACCTTTTCACACACTGATGCCTAAGCAAACGCGTGGCCACACACACGCACACATCCGCAAGCGCGCCTACTCCCATCTACTGAGAGAAAGACGGACGAGCTCTTTGGTTGCTCTTCACCGGCTTGTCCCTGATCTATAGCTGAGGGCAAACACTTGTGTGCTTGTGGGAGAGCCTGTGTCTTTCCTGGAAGCGTTTGGGAGTTTTGCTCAGACGCGTGTTTCCTCAAGTTCAAGAATCAAGATCTAGGATACCTGCAGACAGGTGCCTGTTTGTGTGGAGACAGTCTGTTTGAAACTGTGTTCCTCAGCGCCCGCTCTTTCTCCCCGTCGCTCCACACGCCTGGGAGTCCCTTTCTTTCTCTCCACAAGCACGTGTGTTGACTTCGTCGCACATGTGCATCTGCACAAGCGTTGAGCTCAGCAGAGCGTGTCTCTTGACACTTGATGTGCGTTGGCTGTGTCTGCCTGCTCCAGTGAAGAGAGAAACGGGAAATCATCTTGGTAGAGGCAACAAAGCAAAGGCGAGGCAGGATTGACATCTGCTCAACAGAGACGGATTCCCTGCGCTGACACAGTTCACAGTTACACGAGAAGCAATCTGAGCGGTCCGTCGACCGGAGACGTGTTTCCCAAGAGGTCGTTTAGCGAGTGAACAGCAGTGTGCGCGACTTTCAGGAGTGTGCCTGGAAAGTGCCAGAATCACCAGGAGCATCTGTGCAAAAGCTGCTGCCTCTGTGACCGCATTGAGGCACGTTCGCGTGTCTGCGAGTATATAGACGGCTCTTTCGCGTTCACTCCGAGGGAAACGGTCCGCTATTGCTTCTGTGCGCACAGACGCGATTCCCTTGTCTCTTGCGAACACAGGGAACTCTGTGCATCCAAATCTACAGGCTAAGGACGCGTCTGCATATGTTTTGGTGAACAATCGAGTGTGCGTGTTCTGACAGCTGCCTCTATGCAGACGTCTCCACAGAGCCACTTCTGAATGCCCCGCAGCCCAGGACTGAATGGATACACTAACAAGTGCACCGGTGTGAGCAACCACATATGCAGAAGGACGTCTTTCATCTCACAGAAGCGCGAACGTCTTGGCGTTCAAGCACATGGCAGAAACAAGGTGTGAACAGATGAGCTGCTGCTATTTTCTCCGTTCGGCATGCTTCGTTGTAGCTCTCTTGCCGGTCGCCGGCTTAGCGGCTTGCTTTGCGCGACTAGCTCTGGGGAGAGAAGGAGATAGCGCCGGAAACCTCGCCTTTTGCCTTCTTCGGCGCTGGAACCTGGTTGCTGCGCCTTCTCTTTGTCCATGTGCACACACACGATTCCTCAGCGAAAACCATGCAGAAACCTTTCCACGAGCACCCAGGGATGTGCACCCAGCACCACGTGCACGCACACGCAGCTAGAGAAAAGCACCTACCTTTTCACACACTGATGCCTAAGCAAACGCGTGGCCACACACACGCACACATCCGCAAGCGCGCCTACTCCCATCTATTGAGGGAAAGACGGACGAGCTCTTTGGTTGCTCTTCACAGGCTTGTCCCTGATCTATAGCTGAGGGCAAACACTTGTGTGCTTGTGGGAGAGCCTGTGTCTTTCCTGGAAGCGTTTGGGAGTTTTGCTCAGACGCGTGTTTCCTCAAGTTCAAGAATCAAGATCTAGGATACCTGCAGACAGGTGCCTGTTTGTGTGGAGACAGTCTGTTTGAAACTGTGTTCCTCAGCGCCCGCTCTTTCTCCCCGTCGCTCCACACGCCTGGGAGTCCCTTTCTTTCTCTCCACAAGCACGTGTGTTGACTTCGTCGCACATGTGCATCTGCACAAGCGTTGAGCTCAGCAGAGCGTGTCTCTTGACACTTGATGTGCGTTGGCTGTGTCTGCCTGCTCCAGTGAAGAGAGAAACGGGAAATCATCTTGGTAGAGGCAACAAAGCAAAGGCGAGGCAGGATTGACATCTGCTCAACAGAGACGGATTCCCTGCGCTGACACAGTTCACAGTTACACGAGAAGCAATCTGAGCGGTCCGTCGACCGGAGACGTGTTTCCCAAGAGGTCGTTTAGCGAGTGAACAGCAGTGTGCGCGACTTTCAGGAGTGTGCCTGGAAAGTGCCAGAATCACCAGGAGCATCTGTGCAAAAGCTGCTGCCTCTGTGACCGCATTGAGGCACGTTCGCGTGTCTGCGAGTATATAGACGGCTCTTTCGCGTTCACTCCGAGGGAAACGGTCCGCTATTGCTTCTGTGCGCACAGACGCGATTCCCTTGTCTCTTGCGAACACAGGGAACTCTGTGCATCCAAATCTACAGGCTAAGGACGCGTCTGCATATGTTTTGGTGAACAATCGAGTGTGCGTGTTCTGACAGCTGCCTCTATGCAGACGTCTCCACAGAGCCACTTCTGAATGCCCCGCAGCCCAGGACTGAATGGATACACTAACAAGTGCACCGGTGTGAGCAACCACATATGCAGAAGGACGTCTTTCATCTCACAGAAGCGCGAACGTCTTGGCGTTCAAGCACATGGCAGAAACAAGGTGTGAACAGATGAGCTGCTGCTATTTTCTCCGTTCGGCATGCTTCGTTGTAGCTCTCTTGCCGGTCGCCGGCTTAGCGGCTTGCTTTGCGCGACTAGCTCTGGGGAGAGAAGGAGATAGCGCCGGAAACCTCGCCTTTTGCCTTCTTCGGCGCTGGAACCTGGTTGCTGCGCCTTCTCTTTGTCCATGTGCACACACACGATTCCTCAGCGAAAACCATGCAGAAACCTTTCCACGAGCACCCAGGGATGTGCACCCAGCACCACGTGCACGCACACGCAGCTAGAGAAAAGCACCTACCTTTTCACACACTGATGCCTAAGCAAACGCGTGGCCACACACACGCACACATCCGCAAGCGCGCCTACTCCCATCTACTGAGAGAAAGACGGACGAGCTCTTTGGTTGCTCTTCACAGGCTTGTCCCTGATCTATAGCTGAGGGCAAACACTTGTGTGCTTGTGGGAGAGCCTGTGTCTTTCCTGGAAGCGTTTGGGAGTTTTGCTCAGACGCGTGTTTCCTCAAGTTCAAGAATCAAGATCTAGGATACCTGCAGACAGGTGCCTGTTTGTGTGGAGACAGTCTGTTTGAAACTGTGTTCCTCAGCGCCCGCTCTTTCTCCCCGTCGCTCCACACGCCTGGGAGTCCCTTTCTTTCTCTCCACAAGCACGTGTGTTGACTTCGTCGCACATGTGCATCTGCACAAGCGTTGAGCTCAGCAGAGCGTGTCTCTTGACACTTGATGTGCGTTGGCTGTGTCTGCCTGCTCCAGTGAAGAGAGAAACGGGAAATCATCTTGGTAGAGGCAACAAAGCAAAGGCGAGGCAGGATTGACATCTGCTCAACAGAGACGGATTCCCTGCGCTGACACAGTTCACAGTTACACGAGAAGCAATCTGAGCGGTCCGTCGACCGGAGACGTGTTTCCCAAGAGGTCGTTTAGCGAGTGAACAGCAGTGTGCGCGACTTTCAGGAGTGTGCCTGGAAAGTGCCAGAATCACCAGGAGCATCTGTGCAAAAGCTGCTGCCTCTGTGACCGCATTGAGGCACGTTCGCGTGTCTGCGAGTATATAGACGGCTCTTTCGCGTTCACTCCGAGGGAAACGGTCCGCTATTGCTTCTGTGCGCACAGACGCGATTCCCTTGTCTCTTGCGAACACAGGGAACTCTGTGCATCCAAATCTACAGGCTAAGGACGCGTCTGCATATGTTTTGGTGAACAATCGAGTGTGCGTGTTCTGACAGCTGCCTCTATGCAGACGTCTCCACAGAGCCACTTCTGAATGCCCCGCAGCCCAGGACTGAATGGATACACTAACAAGTGCACCGGTGTGAGCAACCACATATGCAGAAGGACGTCTTTCATCTCACAGAAGCGCGAACGTCTTGGCGTTCAAGCACATGGCAGAAACAAGGTGTGAACAGATGAGCTGCTGCTATTTTCTCCGTTCGGCATGCTTCGTTGTAGCTCTCTTGCCGGTCGCCGGCTTAGCGGCTTGCTTTGCGCGACTAGCTCTGGGGAGAGAAGGAGATAGCGCCGGAAACCTCGCCTTTTGCCTTCTTCGGCGCTGGAACCTGGTTGCTGCGCCTTCTCTTTGTCCATGTGCACACACACGATTCCTCAGCGAAAACCATGCAGAAACCTTTCCACGAGCACCCAGGGATGTGCACCCAGCACCACGTGCACGCACACGCAGCTAGAGAAAAGCACCTACCTTTTCACACACTGATGCCTAAGCAAACGCGTGGCCACACACACGCACACATCCGCAAGCGCGCCTACTCCCATCTACTGAGAGAAAGACGGACGAGCTCTTTGGTTGCTCTTCACCGGCTTGTCCCTGATCTATAGCTGAGGGCAAACACTTGTGTGCTTGTGGGAGAGCCTGTGTCTTTCCTGGAAGCGTTTGGGAGTTTTGCTCAGACGCGTGTTTCCTCAAGTTCAAGAATCAAGATCTAGGATACCTGCAGACAGGTGCCTGTTTGTGTGGAGACAGTCTGTTTGAAACTGTGCTCCTCAGCGCCCGCTCTTTCTCCCCGTCGCTCCACACGCCTGGGAGTCCCTTTCTTTCTCTCCACAAGCACGTGTGTTGACTTCGTCGCACATGTGCATCTGCACAAGCGTTGAGCTCAGCAGAGCGTGTCTCTTGACACTTGATGTGCGTTGGCTGTGTCTGCCTGCTCCAGTGAAGAGAGAAACGGGAAATCATCTTGGTAGAGGCAACAAAGCAAAAGCGAGGCAGGATTGACATCTGCTCAACAGAGACGGATTCCCTGCGCTGACACAGTTCACAGTTACACGAGAAGCAATCTGAGCGGTCCGTCGACCGGAGACGTGTTTCCCAAGAGGTCGTTTAGCGAGTGAACAGCAGTGTGCGCGACTTTCAGGAGTGTGCCTGGAAAGTGCCAGAATCACCAGGAGCATCTGTGCAAAAGCTGCTGCCTCTGTGACCGCATTGAGGCACGTTCGCGTGTCTGCGAGTATATAGACGGCTCTTTCGCGTTCACTCCGAGGGAAACGGTCCGCTATTGCTTCTGTGCGCACAGACGCGATTCCCTTGTCTCTTGCGAACACAGGGAACTCTGTGCATCCAAATCTACAGGCTAAGGACGCGTCTGCATATGTTTTGGTGAACAATCGAGTGTGCGTGTTCTGACAGCTGCCTCTATGCAGACGTCTCCACAGAGCCACTTCTGAATGCCCCGCAGCCCAGGACTGAATGGATACACTAACAAGTGCACCGGTGTGAGCAACCACATATGCAGAAGGACGTCTTTCATCTCACAGAAGCGCGAACGTCTTGGCGTTCAAGCACATGGCAGAAACAAGGTGTGAACAGATGAGCTGCTGCTATTTTCTCCGTTCGGCATGCTTCGTTGTAGCTCTCTTGCCGGTCGCCGGCTTAGCGGCTTGCTTTGCGCGACTAGCTCTGGGGAGAGAAGGAGATAGCGCCGGAAACCTCGCCTTTTGCCTTCTTCGGCGCTGGAACCTGGTTGCTGCGCCTTCTCTTTGTCCATGTGCACACACACGATTCCTCAGCGAAAACCATGCAGAAACCTTTCCACGAGCACCCAGGGATGTGCACCCAGCACCACGTGCACGCACACGCAGCTAGAGAAAAGCACCTACCTTTTCACACACTGATGCCTAAGCAAACGCGTGGCCACACACACGCACACATCCGCAAGCGCGCCTACTCCCATCTATTGAGGGAAAGACGGACGAGCTCTTTGGTTGCTCTTCACAGGCTTGTCCCTGATCTATAGCTGAGGGCAAACACTTGTGTGCTTGTGGGAGAGCCTGTGTCTTTCCTGGAAGCGTTTGGGAGTTTTGCTCAGACGCGTGTTTCCTCAAGTTCAAGAATCAAGATCTAGGATACCTGCAGACAGGTGCCTGTTTGTGTGGAGACAGTCTGTTTGAAACTGTGTTCCTCAGCGCCCGCTCTTTCTCCCCGTCGCTCCACACGCCTGGGAGTCCCTTTCTTTCTCTCCACAAGCACGTGTGTTGACTTCGTCGCACATGTGCATCTGCACAAGCGTTGAGCTCAGCAGAGCGTGTCTCTTGACACTTGATGTGCGTTGGCTGTGTCTGCCTGCTCCAGTGAAGAGAGAAACGGGAAATCATCTTGGTAGAGGCAACAAAGCAAAGGCGAGGCAGGATTGACATCTGCTCAACAGAGACGGATTCCCTGCGCTGACACAGTTCACAGTTACACGAGAAGCAATCTGAGCGGTCCGTCGACCGGAGACGTGTTTCCCAAGAGGTCGTTTAGCGAGTGAACAGCAGTGTGCGCGACTTTCAGGAGTGTGCCTGGAAAGTGCCAGAATCACCAGGAGCATCTGTGCAAAAGCTGCTGCCTCTGTGACCGCATTGAGGCACGTTCGCGTGTCTGCGAGTATATAGACGGCTCTTTCGCGTTCACTCCGAGGGAAACGGTCCGCTATTGCTTCTGTGCGCACAGACGCGATTCCCTTGTCTCTTGCGAACACAGGGAACTCTGTGCATCCAAATCTACAGGCTAAGGACGCGTCTGCATATGTTTTGGTGAACAATCGAGTGTGCGTGTTCTGACAGCTGCCTCTATGCAGACGTCTCCACAGAGCCACTTCTGAATGCCCCGCAGCCCAGGACTGAATGGATACACTAACAAGTGCACCGGTGTGAGCAACCACATATGCAGAAGGACGTCTTTCATCTCACAGAAGCGCGAACGTCTTGGCGTTCAAGCACATGGCAGAAACAAGGTGTGAACAGATGAGCTGCTGCTATTTTCTCCGTTCGGCATGCTTCGTTGTAGCTCTCTTGCCGGTCGCCGGCTTAGCGGCTTGCTTTGCGCGACTAGCTCTGGGGAGAGAAGGAGATAGCGCCGGAAACCTCGCCTTTTGCCTTCTTCGGCGCTGGAACCTGGTTGCTGCGCCTTCTCTTTGTCCATGTGCACACACACGATTCCTCAGCGAAAACCATGCAGAAACCTTTCCACGAGCACCCAGGGATGTGCACCCAGCACCACGTGCACGCACACGCAGCTAGAGAAAAGCACCTACCTTTTCACACACTGATGCCTAAGCAAACGCGTGGCCACACACACGCACACATCCGCAAGCGCGCCTACTCCCATCTATTGAGGGAAAGACGGACGAGCTCTTTGGTTGCTCTTCACAGGCTTGTCCCTGATCTATAGCTGAGGGCAAACACTTGTGTGCTTGTGGGAGAGCCTGTGTCTTTCCTGGAAGCGTTTGGGAGTTTTGCTCAGACGCGTGTTTCCTCAAGTTCAAGAATCAAGATCTAGGATACCTGCAGACAGGTGCCTGTTTGTGTGGAGACAGTCTGTTTGAAACTGTGTTCCTCAGCGCCCGCTCTTTCTCCCCGTCGCTCCACACGCCTGGGAGTCCCTTTCTTTCTCTCCACAAGCACGTGTGTTGACTTCGTCGCACATGTGCATCTGCACAAGCGTTGAGCTCAGCAGAGCGTGTCTCTTGACACTTGATGTGCGTTGGCTGTGTCTGCCTGCTCCAGTGAAGAGAGAAACGGGAAATCATCTTGGTAGAGGCAACAAAGCAAAGGCGAGGCAGGATTGACATCTGCTCAACAGAGACGGATTCCCTGCGCTGACACAGTTCACAGTTACACGAGAAGCAATCTGAGCGGTCCGTCGACCGGAGACGTGTTTCCCAAGAGGTCGTTTAGCGAGTGAACAGCAGTGTGCGCGACTTTCAGGAGTGTGCCTGGAAAGTGCCAGAATCACCAGGAGCATCTGTGCAAAAGCTGCTGCCTCTGTGACCGCATTGAGGCACGTTCGCGTGTCTGCGAGTATATAGACGGCTCTTTCGCGTTCACTCCGAGGGAAACGGTCCGCTATTGCTTCTGTGCGCACAGACGCGATTCCCTTGTCTCTTGCGAACACAGGGAACTCTGTGCATCCAAATCTACAGGCTAAGGACGCGTCTGCATATGTTTTGGTGAACAATCGAGTGTGCGTGTTCTGACAGCTGCCTCTATGCAGACGTCTCCACAGAGCCACTTCTGAATGCCCCGCAGCCCAGGACTGAATGGATACACTAACAAGTGCACCGGTGTGAGCAACCACATATGCAGAAGGACGTCTTTCATCTCACAGAAGCGCGAACGTCTTGGCGTTCAAGCACATGGCAGAAACAAGGTGTGAACAGATGAGCTGCTGCTATTTTCTCCGTTCGGCATGCTTCGTTGTAGCTCTCTTGCCGGTCGCCGGCTTAGCGGCTTGCTTTGCGCGACTAGCTCTGGGGAGAGAAGGAGATAGCGCCGGAAACCTCGCCTTTTGCCTTCTTCGGCGCTGGAACCTGGTTGCTGCGCCTTCTCTTTGTCCATGTGCACACACACGATTCCTCAGCGAAAACCATGCAGAAACCTTTCCACGAGCACCCAGGGATGTGCACCCAGCACCACGTGCACGCACACGCAGCTAGAGAAAAGCACCTACCTTTTCACACACTGATGCCTAAGCAAACGCGTGGCCACACACACGCACACATCCGCAAGCGCGCCTACTCCCATCTATTGAGGGAAAGACGGACGAGCTCTTTGGTTGCTCTTCACAGGCTTGTCCCTGATCTATAGCTGAGGGCAAACACTTGTGTGCTTGTGGGAGAGCCTGTGTCTTTCCTGGAAGCGTTTGGGAGTTTTGCTCAGACGCGTGTTTCCTCAAGTTCAAGAATCAAGATCTAGGATACCTGCAGACAGGTGCCTGTTTGTGTGGAGACAGTCTGTTTGAAACTGTGTTCCTCAGCGCCCGCTCTTTCTCCCCGTCGCTCCACACGCCTGGGAGTCCCTTTCTTTCTCTCCACAAGCACGTGTGTTGACTTCGTCGCACATGTGCATCTGCACAAGCGTTGAGCTCAGCAGAGCGTGTCTCTTGACACTTGATGTGCGTTGGCTGTGTCTGCCTGCTCCAGTGAAGAGAGAAACGGGAAATCATCTTGGTAGAGGCAACAAAGCAAAGGCGAGGCAGGATTGACATCTGCTCAACAGAGACGGATTCCCTGCGCTGACACAGTTCACAGTTACACGAGAAGCAATCTGAGCGGTCCGTCGACCGGAGACGTGTTTCCCAAGAGGTCGTTTAGCGAGTGAACAGCAGTGTGCGCGACTTTCAGGAGTGTGCCTGGAAAGTGCCAGAATCACCAGGAGCATCTGTGCAAAAGCTGCTGCCTCTGTGACCGCATTGAGGCACGTTCGCGTGTCTGCGAGTATATAGACGGCTCTTTCGCGTTCACTCCGAGGGAAACGGTCCGCTATTGCTTCTGTGCGCACAGACGCGATTCCCTTGTCTCTTGCGAACACAGGGAACTCTGTGCATCCAAATCTACAGGCTAAGGACGCGTCTGCATATGTTTTGGTGAACAATCGAGTGTGCGTGTTCTGACAGCTGCCTCTATGCAGACGTCTCCACAGAGCCACTTCTGAATGCCCCGCAGCCCAGGACTGAATGGATACACTAACAAGTGCACCGGTGTGAGCAACCACATATGCAGAAGGACGTCTTTCATCTCACAGAAGCGCGAACGTCTTGGCGTTCAAGCACATGGCAGAAACAAGGTGTGAACAGATGAGCTGCTGCTATTTTCTCCGTTCGGCATGCTTCGTTGTAGCTCTCTTGCCGGTCGCCGGCTTAGCGGCTTGCTTTGCGCGACTAGCTCTGGGGAGAGAAGGAGATAGCGCCGGAAACCTCGCCTTTTGCCTTCTTCGGCGCTGGAACCTGGTTGCTGCGCCTTCTCTTTGTCCATGTGCACACACACGATTCCTCAGCGAAAACCATGCAGAAACCTTTCCACGAGCACCCAGGGATGTGCACCCAGCACCACGTGCACGCACACGCAGCTAGAGAAAAGCACCTACCTTTTCACACACTGATGCCTAAGCAAACGCGTGGCCACACACACGCACACATCCGCAAGCGCGCCTACTCCCATCTATTGAGGGAAAGACGGACGAGCTCTTTGGTTGCTCTTCACAGGCTTGTCCCTGATCTATAGCTGAGGGCAAACACTTGTGTGCTTGTGGGAGAGCCTGTGTCTTTCCTGGAAGCGTTTGGGAGTTTTGCTCAGACGCGTGTTTCCTCAAGTTCAAGAATCAAGATCTAGGATACCTGCAGACAGGTGCCTGTTTGTGTGGAGACAGTCTGTTTGAAACTGTGTTCCTCAGCGCCCGCTCTTTCTCCCCGTCGCTCCACACGCCTGGGAGTCCCTTTCTTTCTCTCCACAAGCACGTGTGTTGACTTCGTCGCACATGTGCATCTGCACAAGCGTTGAGCTCAGCAGAGCGTGTCTCTTGACACTTGATGTGCGTTGGCTGTGTCTGCCTGCTCCAGTGAAGAGAGAAACGGGAAATCATCTTGGTAGAGGCAACAAAGCAAAGGCGAGGCAGGATTGACATCTGCTCAACAGAGACGGATTCCCTGCGCTGACACAGTTCACAGTTACACGAGAAGCAATCTGAGCGGTCCGTCGACCGGAGACGTGTTTCCCAAGAGGTCGTTTAGCGAGTGAACAGCAGTGTGCGCGACTTTCAGGAGTGTGCCTGGAAAGTGCCAGAATCACCAGGAGCATCTGTGCAAAAGCTGCTGCCTCTGTGACCGCATTGAGGCACGTTCGCGTGTCTGCGAGTATATAGACGGCTCTTTCGCGTTCACTCCGAGGGAAACGGTCCGCTATTGCTTCTGTGCGCACAGACGCGATTCCCTTGTCTCTTGCGAACACAGGGAACTCTGTGCATCCAAATCTACAGGCTAAGGACGCGTCTGCATATGTTTTGGTGAACAATCGAGTGTGCGTGTTCTGACAGCTGCCTCTATGCAGACGTCTCCACAGAGCCACTTCTGAATGCCCCGCAGCCCAGGACTGAATGGATACACTAACAAGTGCACCGGTGTGAGCAACCACATATGCAGAAGGACGTCTTTCATCTCACAGAAGCGCGAACGTCTTGGCGTTCAAGCACATGGCAGAAACAAGGTGTGAACAGATGAGCTGCTGCTATTTTCTCCGTTCGGCATGCTTCGTTGTAGCTCTCTTGCCGGTCGCCGGCTTAGCGGCTTGCTTTGCGCGACTAGCTCTGGGGAGAGAAGGAGATAGCGCCGGAAACCTCGCCTTTTGCCTTCTTCGGCGCTGGAACCTGGTTGCTGCGCCTTCTCTTTGTCCATGTGCACACACACGATTCCTCAGCGAAAACCATGCAGAAACCTTTCCACGAGCACCCAGGGATGTGCACCCAGCACCACGTGCACGCACACGCAGCTAGAGAAAAGCACCTACCTTTTCACACACTGATGCCTAAGCAAACGCGTGGCCACACACACGCACACATCCGCAAGCGCGCCTACTCCCATCTACTGAGAGAAAGACGGACGAGCTCTTTGGTTGCTCTTCACAGGCTTGTCCCTGATCTATAGCTGAGGGCAAACACTTGTGTGCTTGTGGGAGAGCCTGTGTCTTTCCTGGAAGCGTTTGGGAGTTTTGCTCAGACGCGTGTTTCCTCAAGTTCAAGAATCAAGATCTAGGATACCTGCAGACAGGTGCCTGTTTGTGTGGAGACAGTCTGTTTGAAACTGTGCTCCTCAGCGCCCGCTCTTTCTCCCCGTCGCTCCACACGCCTGGGAGTCCCTTTCTTTCTCTCCACAAGCACGTGTGTTGACTTCGTCGCACATGTGCATCTGCACAAGCGTTGAGCTCAGCAGAGCGTGTCTCTTGACACTTGATGTGCGTTGGCTGTGTCTGCCTGCTCCAGTGAAGAGAGAAACGGGAAATCATCTTGGTAGAGGCAACAAAGCAAAGGCGAGGCAGGATTGACATCTGCTCAACAGAGACGGATTCCCTGCGCTGACACAGTTCACAGTTACACGAGAAGCAATCTGAGCGGTCCGTCGACCGGAGACGTGTTTCCCAAGAGGTCGTTTAGCGAGTGAACAGCAGTGTGCGCGACTTTCAGGAGTGTGCCTGGAAAGTGCCAGAATCACCAGGAGCATCTGTGCAAAAGCTGCTGCCTCTGTGACCGCATTGAGGCACGTTCGCGTGTCTGCGAGTATATAGACGGCTCTTTCGCGTTCACTCCGAGGGAAACGGTCCGCTATTGCTTCTGTGCGCACAGACGCGATTCCCTTGTCTCTTGCGAACACAGGGAACTCTGTGCATCCAAATCTACAGGCTAAGGACGCGTCTGCATATGTTTTGGTGAACAATCGAGTGTGCGTGTTCTGACAGCTGCCTCTATGCAGACGTCTCCACAGAGCCACTTCTGAATGCCCCGCAGCCCAGGACTGAATGGATACACTAACAAGTGCACCGGTGTGAGCAACCACATATGCAGAAGGACGTCTTTCATCTCACAGAAGCGCGAACGTCTTGGCGTTCAAGCACATGGCAGAAACAAGGTGTGAACAGATGAGCTGCTGCTATTTTCTCCGTTCGGCATGCTTCGTTGTAGCTCTCTTGCCGGTCGCCGGCTTAGCGGCTTGCTTTGCGCGACTAGCTCTGGGGAGAGAAGGAGATAGCGCCGGAAACCTCGCCTTTTGCCTTCTTCGGCGCTGGAACCTGGTTGCTGCGCCTTCTCTTTGTCCATGTGCACACACACGATTCCTCAGCGAAAACCATGCAGAAACCTTTCCACGAGCACCCAGGGATGTGCACCCAGCACCACGTGCACGCACACGCAGCTAGAGAAAAGCACCTACCTTTTCACACACTGATGCCTAAGCAAACGCGTGGCCACACACACGCACACATCCGCAAGCGCGCCTACTCCCATCTATTGAGGGAAAGACGGACGAGCTCTTTGGTTGCTCTTCACAGGCTTGTCCCTGATCTATAGCTGAGGGCAAACACTTGTGTGCTTGTGGGAGAGCCTGTGTCTTTCCTGGAAGCGTTTGGGAGTTTTGCTCAGACGCGTGTTTCCTCAAGTTCAAGAATCAAGATCTAGGATACCTGCAGACAGGTGCCTGTTTGTGTGGAGACAGTCTGTTTGAAACTGTGTTCCTCAGCGCCCGCTCTTTCTCCCCGTCGCTCCACACGCCTGGGAGTCCCTTTCTTTCTCTCCACAAGCACGTGTGTTGACTTCGTCGCACATGTGCATCTGCACAAGCGTTGAGCTCAGCAGAGCGTGTCTCTTGACACTTGATGTGCGTTGGCTGTGTCTGCCTGCTCCAGTGAAGAGAGAAACGGGAAATCATCTTGGTAGAGGCAACAAAGCAAAGGCGAGGCAGGATTGACATCTGCTCAACAGAGACGGATTCCCTGCGCTGACACAGTTCACAGTTACACGAGAAGCAATCTGAGCGGTCCGTCGACCGGAGACGTGTTTCCCAAGAGGTCGTTTAGCGAGTGAACAGCAGTGTGCGCGACTTTCAGGAGTGTGCCTGGAAAGTGCCAGAATCACCAGGAGCATCTGTGCAAAAGCTGCTGCCTCTGTGACCGCATTGAGGCACGTTCGCGTGTCTGCGAGTATATAGACGGCTCTTTCGCGTTCACTCCGAGGGAAACGGTCCGCTATTGCTTCTGTGCGCACAGACGCGATTCCCTTGTCTCTTGCGAACACAGGGAACTCTGTGCATCCAAATCTACAGGCTAAGGACGCGTCTGCATATGTTTTGGTGAACAATCGAGTGTGCGTGTTCTGACAGCTGCCTCTATGCAGACGTCTCCACAGAGCCACTTCTGAATGCCCCGCAGCCCAGGACTGAATGGATACACTAACAAGTGCACCGGTGTGAGCAACCACATATGCAGAAGGACGTCTTTCATCTCACAGAAGCGCGAACGTCTTGGCGTTCAAGCACATGGCAGAAACAAGGTGTGAACAGATGAGCTGCTGCTATTTTCTCCGTTCGGCATGCTTCGTTGTAGCTCTCTTGCCGGTCGCCGGCTTAGCGGCTTGCTTTGCGCGACTAGCTCTGGGGAGAGAAGGAGATAGCGCCGGAAACCTCGCCTTTTGCCTTCTTCGGCGCTGGAACCTGGTTGCTGCGCCTTCTCTTTGTCCATGTGCACACACACGATTCCTCAGCGAAAACCATGCAGAAACCTTTCCACGAGCACCCAGGGATGTGCACCCAGCACCACGTGCACGCACACGCAGCTAGAGAAAAGCACCTACCTTTTCACACACTGATGCCTAAGCAAACGCGTGGCCACACACACGCACACATCCGCAAGCGCGCCTACTCCCATCTATTGAGGGAAAGACGGACGAGCTCTTTGGTTGCTCTTCACAGGCTTGTCCCTGATCTATAGCTGAGGGCAAACACTTGTGTGCTTGTGGGAGAGCCTGTGTCTTTCCTGGAAGCGTTTGGGAGTTTTGCTCAGACGCGTGTTTCCTCAAGTTCAAGAATCAAGATCTAGGATACCTGCAGACAGGTGCCTGTTTGTGTGGAGACAGTCTGTTTGAAACTGTGTTCCTCAGCGCCCGCTCTTTCTCCCCGTCGCTCCACACGCCTGGGAGTCCCTTTCTTTCTCTCCACAAGCACGTGTGTTGACTTCGTCGCACATGTGCAACTGCACAAGCGTTGAGCTCAGCAGAGCGTGTCTCTTGACACTTGATGTGCGTTGGCTGTGTCTGCCTGCTCCAGTGAAGAGAGGAAACGGGAAATCATCTTGGTAGAGGCAACAAAGCAAAGGCGAGGCAGGATTGACATCTGCTCAAACAGAGACGGATTCCCTGCGCTGACACAGTTCACAGTTACACGAGAAGCAATCTGAGCGGTCCGTCGACCGGAGACGTGTTTCCCAAGAGGTCGTTTAGCGAGTGAACAGCAGTGTGCGCGACTTTCAGGAGTGTGCCTGGAAAGTGCCAGAATCACCAGGAGCATCTGTGCAAAAGCTGCTGCCTCTGTGACCGCATTGAGGCACGTTCGCGTGTCTGCGAGTATATAGACGGCTCTTTCGCGTTCACTCCGAGGGAAACGGTCCGCTATTGCTTCTGTGCGCACAGACGCGATTCCCTTGTCTCTTGCGAACACAGGGAACTCTGTGCATCCAAATCTACAGGCTAAGGACGCGTCTGCATATGTTTTGGTGAACAATCGAGTGTGCGTGTTCTGACAGCTGCCTCTATGCAGACGTCTCCACAGAGCCACTTCTGAATGCCCCGCAGCCCAGGACTGAATGGATACACTAACAAGTGCACCGGTGTGAGCAACCACATATGCAGAAGGACGTCTTTCATCTCACAGAAGCGCGAACGTCTTGGCGTTCAAGCACATGGCAGAAACAAGGTGTGAACAGATGAGCTGCTGCTATTTTCTCCGTTCGGCATGCTTCGTTGTAGCTCTCTTGCCGGTCGCCGGCTTAGCGGCTTGCTTTGCGCGACTAGCTCTGGGGAGAGAAGGAGATAGCGCCCGGAAACCTCGCCTTTTGCCTTCTTCGGCGCTGGAACCTGGTTGCTGCGCCTTCTCTTTGTCCATGTGCACCACACACGATTCCTCAGCGAAAACCCATGCAGAAACCTTTCACGAGCACACAGGGATGTGCACCCAGCACCACGTGCACGGCACACGCAGCTAGAGAAAAGCACCTACCTTTTCACACACTGATGCCTAAGCAAACGCGTGGCCACACACACGCACACATCCGCAAAGCGCGCCTACTCCCCATCTATTGAGGGAAAGACGGCGAGCTCTTTGGTTGCTCTTCACAGGCTTGTCCCTGATCTATAGCTGAGGGCAAACACTTGTGTGCTTGTGGGAGAGCCTGTGTCTTTCCTGGAAGCGTTTGGGAGTTTTGCTCAGACGCGTGTTTCCTCAAGTTCAAGAATCAAGATGTAGGATACCTGCAGACAGGTGCCTGTTTGTGTGGAGACAGTCTGGTTTGAAACTGTGTTCCTCAGCGCCCGCTCTTTCTCCCGTCGCTCCACACGCCTGGGAGTCCCTTTCTTTCTCTCCACAAGCACGTGTGTTGACTTCGTCGCCACATGTGCATCTGCACAAGCGTTGAGCTCAGCAGAGCGTGTCCTCTTGACACTTGATGTGCGTTGGCTGTGTCTGCCTGCTCCCAGTGAAGAGAGAAACGGGAAATCATCTTGGTAGAGGCAACAAAGCAAAGGCGAGGCAGGATTGACATCTGCTCAACAGAGACGGATTCCCTGCGCTGACACAGTTCACAGTTACACGAGAAGCAATCTGAGCGGTCCGTCGACCGGAGACGTGTTTCCCAAGAGGTCGTTTAGCGAGTGAACAGCAGTGTGCGCGACTTTCAGGAGTGTGCCTGGAAAGTGCCAGAATCCCAGGAGCATCTGTGCAAAAGCTGCTGCCTCTGTGACCGCATTGAGGCACGTTCGCGTGTCTGCGAGTATATAGACGGCTCTTTCGCGTTCACTCCGAGGGAAACGGTCCGCTATTGCTTCTGTGCGCACAGACGCGATACCCTTCCTTTGTCTCTGCGAACACAGGGAACTCTGTGCATCCAAATCTACAGGCTAAGGACGCGTCTGCATATGTTTTGGTGAACAATCGAGTGTGCGTGTTCTGACAGCTGCCCTCTATGCAGACGTCTCCACAGAGCCACTTCTGAATGCCCGCAGCCCAGGACTGAATGGATACACTAACAAGTGCACCGGTGTGAGCAACCACATATGCAGAAGGGACGTCTTTCATCTCACAGAAGCGCGAACGTCTTGGCGTTCAAGCACATGGCAGAAACAAGGTGTGAACAGATGAGCTGCTGCTATTTTCTCCGTTCGGCATGCTCGTTGTAGCTCTCTTGCCGGTCGCCGGCTTAGCGGCTTGCTTTGCGCGACTAGCTCTGGGGAGAGAAGGAGATAGCGCCGGAAACCTCGCCTTTTGCCTTCTTCGGCGCTGGAACCTGGTTGCTGCGCCTTCTCTTTGTCCATGTGCACACACACGATTCCTCAGCGAAAACCATGCAGAAACCTTTCCACGAGCACCCAGGGATGTGCACCCAGCACCACGTGCACGCCACACGCAGCTAGAGAAAAGCACCTACCTTTTCACACACTGATGCCTAAGCAAACGCGTGGCCACACACACGCACACATCCGCAAGCGCGCCCTACTCCCATCTACTGAGAGAAAGACGGACGAGCTCTTTGGTTGCTCTTCACAGGCTTGTCCCTGATCTATAGCTGAGGGCAAACCACTTGTGTGCTTGTGGGAGAGCCTGTGTCTTTCCTGGAAGCGTTTGGGAGTTTTGCTCAGACGCGTGTTTCCTCAAGTTCAAGAATCAAGATCTAGGATACTGCAGGACAGGTGCCTGTTTGTGTGGAGACAGTCTGTTTGAAACTGTGCTCCTCAGCGCCCGCTCTTTCTCCCCGTCGCTCCACACGCTGGGAGTCCCTTTCTTTCTCTCCACAAGCACGTGTGTTGACCTTCGTCGCACATGTGCATCTGCACAAGCGTTGAGCTCAGCAGAGCGTGTCTCTTGACACTTGATGTGCGTTGGCTGTGTCTGCCTGCTCCAGTGAAGAGAGAAACGGGAAATCATCTTGGTAGAGGCAACAAAGCAAAGCGAGGCAGGATTGACATCTGCTCAACAGAGACGGATTCCCTGCGCTGACACAGTTCACAGTTACACGAGAAGCAATCTGAGCGGTCCGTCGACCGGAGACGTGTTTCCCAAGAGGTCGTTTAGCGAGTGAACAGCAGTGTGCGCGACTTTCAGGAGTGTGCCTGGAAAGTGCCAGAATCACCAGGAGCATCTGTGCAAAAGCTGCTGCCTCTGTGACCGCATTGAGGCACGTTCGCGTGTCTGCGAGTATATAGACGGCTCTTTCGCCGTTTCACTCCGAGGGAAACGGTCCGCTATTGCTTCTGTGCGCACAGACGCGATTCCCTTGTCTCTTGCGAACACAGGGAACTCTGTGCATCCCAATCTACAGGCTAAGGACGCGTCTGCATATGTTTTGGTGAACAATCGAGTGTGCGTGTTCTGACAGCTGCCTCTATGCAGACGTCTCCACAGAGCCACTTCTGAATGCCCCGCAGCCCCAGGACTGAATGGATACACTAACAAGTGCACCGGTGTGAGCAACCACATATGCAGAAGACGTCTTTCATCTCACAGAAGCGCGAACGTCTTGGCGTTCAAGCACATGGCAGAAACAAGGTGTGAACAGATGAGCTGCTGCTATTTTCTCCGTTCGGCATGCTTCGTTGTAGCTCTCTTGCCGGTCGCCGGCTTAGCGGCTTGCTTTGCGCGACTAGCTCTGGGAGAGAAGGAGATAGCGCCGGAAACCTCGCTTTTGCCTTCTTCGGCGCTGGAACCTGGTTGCTGCGCCTCTCTTTGTCCAGTGCACACACACGATTCCTCAGCGAAAACCATGCAGAAACCTTTCCACGAGCACACCCAGGGGATGTGCACCCAGCACCACGTGCACGCACACGCAGCTAGAGAAAAGCACCTACCTTTTCACACACTGATGCCTAAGCAAACGCGTGGCCACACACACGCACACATCCGCAAGCGCGCCTACTCCCATCTATTGAGGGAAAGACGGACGAGCTCTTTGGTTGCTCTTCACAGGCTTGTCCCTGATCTATAGCTGAGGGCAAACACTTGTGTGCTTGTGGGAGAGCCTGTGTCTTTCCTGGAAGCGTTTGGGGAGTTTTGCTCAGACGCGTGTTTCCTCAAGTTCAAGAATCAAGATCTAGGATACCTGCAGACAGGTGCCTGTTTGTGTGGAGACAGTCTGTTTGAAACTGTGTTCCTCAGCGCCCGCTCTTTTCTCCCCCGTCGCTCCACACGCCCTGGGAGTCCCTTTCTTTCTCTCCACAAGCACGTGTGTTGACTTCGTCGCACATGTGCATCTGCACAAGCGTTGAGCTCAGCAGAGCGTGTCTCTTGACACTTGATGTGCGTTGGCTGTGTCTGCCTGCCTCCAGTGAAGAGAGAAACGGGAAATCATCTTGGTAGAGGCAACAAAGCAAAGGCGAGGCAGGATTGACATCTGCTCAACAGAGGACGGATTCCCTGCGCTGACACAGTTCACAGTTACACGAGAAGCAATCTGAGCGGTCCGTCGACCGGAGACGTGTTTCCCAAGAGGTCGTTTAGCGAGTGAACAGCAGTGTGCGCGACTTTCAGGAGTGTGCCTGGGAAAGTGCCAGAATCACCAGGAGCATCTGTGCAAAAGCTGCTGCCTCTGTGACCGCATTTGAGGCACGTTCGCGTGTCTGCGAGTATATAGACGGCTCTTTCGCGTTCACTCCGAGGGAAAACGGTCCGCTATTGCTTCTGTGCGCACAGACGCGATTCCCTTGTCTCTTGCGAACACAGGGAACTCTGTGCATCCAAATCTACAGGCTAAGGACGCGTCTGCATATGTTTTGGTGAACAATCGAGTGTGCGTGTTCTGACAGCTGCCTCTATGCAGACGTCTCCACAGAGCCACTTCTGAATGCCCCGCAGCCCAGGACTGAATGGATACACTAACAAGTGCACCGGTGTGAGCAACCACATATGCAGAAGGACGTCTTTCATCTCACAGAAGCGCGAACGTCTTGGCGTTCAAGCACATGGCAGAAACAAGGTGTGAACAGATGAGCTGCTGCTATTTTCTCCGTTCGGCATGCTTCGTTGTAGCTCTCTTGCCGGTCGCCGGCTTAGCGGCTTGCTTTGCGCGACTAGCTCTGGGGAGAGAAGGAGATAGCGCCGGAACTCGCCTTTTGCCTTCTTCGGCGCTGGAACCTGGTTGCTGCGCCTTCTCTTTGTCCATGTGCACACACACGATTCCTCAGCGAAAACCATGCAGAAACCTTTCCACGAGCACCCAGGGATGTGCACCCAGCACCACGTGCACGCACACGCAGCTAGAGAAAAGCACCTACCTTTTCACACACTGATGCCTAAGCAAAACGCGTGGCCACACACACGCACACATCCGCAAGCGCGCCTACTCCCATCTACTGAGAGAAAGACGGACGAGCTCTTTGGTTGCTCTTCACAGGCTTGTCCCTGATCTATAGCTGAGGGCAAACACTTGTGTGCTTGTGGGAGAGCCTGTGTCTTTCCTGGAAGCGTTTGGGAGTTTTGCTCAGACGCGTGTTTCCTCAAGTTCAAGAATCAAGATCTAGGATACCTGCAGACAGGTGCCTGTTTGTGTGGAGACAGTCTGTTTGAAACTGTGCTCCTCAGCGCCCGCTCTTTCTCCCCGTCGCCTCCACACGCCTGGGAGTCCCTTTCTTTCTCTCCACAAGCACGTGTGTTGACTTCGTCGCACATGTGCATCTGCACAAGCGTTGAGCTCAGCAGAGCGTGTCTCTTGACACTTGATGTGCGTTGGCTGTGTCTGCCTGCTCCAGTGAAGAGAGAAACGGGAAATCATCTTGGTAGAGGCAACAAAGCAAAGCGAGGCAGGATTGACATCTGCTCAACAGAGACGGATTCCCTGCGCTGACACAGTTCACAGTTACACGAGAAGCAATCTGAGCGGTCCGTCGACCGGAGACGTGTTTCCCCAAGAGGTCGTTTAGCGAGTGAACAGCAGTGTGCGCGACTTTCAGGAGTGTGCCTGGAAAGTGCCAGAATCACCAGGAGCATCTGTGCAAAAGCTGCTGCCTCTGTGACCGCATTGAGGCACGTTCGCGTGTCTGCGAGTATATAGACGGCTCTTTCGCGTTCACTCCGAGGGAAACGGTCCGCTATTGCTTCTGTGCGCACAGACGCGATTCCCTTGTCTCTTGCGAACACAGGGAACTCTGTGCATCCAAATCTAACAGGCTAAGGACGCGTCTGCATATGTTTTGGTGAACAATCGAGTGTGCGTGTTCTGACAGCTGCCTCTATGCAGACGTCTCCACAGAGCCACTTCTGAATGCCCCGCAGCCCAGGACTGAATGGATACACTAACAAGTGCACCGGTGTGAGCAACCACATATGCAGAAGGACGTCTTTCATCTCACAGAAGCGCGAACGTCTTGGCGTTCAAGCACATGGCAGAACAAGGTGTGAACAGATGAGCTGCTGCTATTTTCTCCGTTCGGCATGCTTCGTTGTAGCTCTCTTGCCGGTCGCCGGCTTAGCGGCTTGCTTTGCGCGACTAGCTCTGGGGAGAGAAGGAGATAGCGCCGGAAACCTCGCCTTTTGCCTTCTTCGGCGCTGGAACCTGGTTGCTGCGCCTTCTCTTTGTCCATGTGCACACACACGATTCCTCAGCGAAAACCATGCAGAAACCTTTCCACGAGCACCCAGGGATGTGCACCCAGCACCACGTGCACGCACACGCAGCTAGAGAAAAGCACCTACCTTTTCACACACTGATGCCTAAGCAAACGCGTGGCCACACACACGCACACATCCGCCAAGCGCGCCTACTCCCATCTATTGAGGGAAAGACGGACGAGCTCTTTGGTTGCTCTTCACAGGCTTGTCCCTGATCTATAGCTGAGGGCAAACACTTGTGTGCTTGTGGGAGAGCCTGTGTCTTTCCTGGAAGCGTTTGGGAGTTTTGCTCAGACGCGTGTTTCCTCAAGTTCAAGAATCAAGATCTAGGATACCTGCAGACAGGTGCCTGTTTGTGTGGAGACAGTCTGTTTGAAACTGTGTTCCTCAGCGCCCGCTCTTTCTCCCCGTCGCTCCACACGCCTGGGAGTCCCCTTTCTTTCTCTCCACAAGCACGTGTGTTGACTTCGTCGCACATGTGCATCTGCACAAGCGTTGAGCTCAGCAGAGCGTGTCTCTTGACACTTGATGTGCGTTGGCTGTGTCTGCCTGCTCCAGTGAAAGAGAGAAACGGGAAATCATCTTGGTAGAGGCAACAAAGCAAAGGCGAGGCAGGATTGACATCTGCTCAACAGAGACGGATTCCCTGCGCTGACACAGTTCACAGTTACACGAGAAGCAATCTGAGCGGTCCGTCGACCGGAGACGTGTTTCCCAAGAGGTCGTTTAGCGAGTGAACAGCAGTGTGCGCGACTTTCAGGAGTGTGCCTGGAAAGTGCCAGAATCACCAGGAGCAATCTGTGCAAAAGCTGCTGCCTCTGTGACCGCATTGAGGCACGTTCGCGTGTCTGCGAGTATATAGACGGCTCTTTCGCGTTCACTCCGAGGGAAACGGTCCGCTATTGCTTCTGTGCGCACAGACGCGATTCCCTTGTCTCTTGCGAACACAGGGAACTCTGTGCATCCAAATCTACAGGCTAAGGACGCGTCTGCATATGTTTTGGTGAACAATCGAGTGTGCGTGTTCTGACAGCTGCCTCTATGCAGACGTCTCCACAGAGCCACTTCTGAATGCCCCGCAGCCCAGGACTGAATGGATACACTAACAAGTGCACCGGTGTGAGCAACCACATATGCAGAAGGACGTCTTTCATCTCACAGAAGCGCGAACGTCTTGGCGTTCAAGCACATGGCAGAAACAAGGTGTGAACAGATGAGCTGCTGCTATTTTCTCCGTTCGGCATGCTTCGTTGTAGCTCTCTTGCCGGTCGCCGGCTTAGCGGCTTGCTTTGCGCGACTAGCTCTGGGGAGAGAAGGAGATAGCGCCGGGAAACCTCGCCTTTTGCCTTCTTCGGGCGCTGGAACCTGGTTGCTGCGCCTTCTCTTTGTCCATGTGCACACACCACGATTCCTCAGCGAAACCATGCAGAAACCTTCCACGAGCACCCAGGGATGTGCACCCAGCACCACGTGCACGCACACGCAGCTAGAGAAAAGCACCTACCTTTTCACACACTGATGCCTAAGCAAACGCGTGGCCACACACACGCACACATCCGCAAGCGCGCCTACTCCCATCTATTGAGGGAAAGACGGACGAGCTCTTTTGGTTGCTCTTCACAGCTTGTCCCTGATCTATAGCTGAGGGCAAACACTTGTGTGCTTGTGGGAGAGCCTGTGTCTTTCCTGGAAGCGTTTGGGAGTTTTGCTCAGACGCGTGTTTCCTCAAGTTCAAGAATCAAGATCTAGGATACCTGCAGACAGGTGCCTGTTTGTGTGGAGACAGTCTGTTTGAAACTGTGTTCCTCAGCGCCCGCTCTTTCTCCCCGTCGCTCCACACGCCTGGGAGTCCCTTTCTTTCTCTCCACAAGCACGTGTGTTGACCTTCGTCGCACATGTGCATCTGCACAAGCGTTGAGCTCAGCAGAGCGTGTCTCTTGACACTTGATGTGCGTTGGCTGTGTCTGCCTGCTCCCAGTGAAGAGAGAAACTGGAAATCATCTGGTAGAGGCAACAAAGCAAAGGCGAGGCAGGGATTGACATCTGCTCAACAGAGACGGATTCCCTGCGCTGACACAGTTCACAGTTACACGAGAAGCAATCTGAGCGGTCCGTCGACCGGAGACGTGTTCCCAAGAGGTCGTTTAGCGAGTGAACAGCAGTGTGCGCGACTTTCAGGAGTGTGCCTGGAAAGTGCCAGAATCACCAGGAGCATCTGTGCAAAAGCTGCTGCCTCTGTGACCGCATTGAGGCACGTTCGCGTGTCTGCGAGTATATAGACGGCTCTTTCGCGTTCACTCCGAGGGAAACGGTCCGCTATTGCTTCTGTGCGCACAGACGCGATTCCCTTGTCTCTTGCGAACACAGGGAACTCTGTGCATCCAAATCTACAGGCTAAGGACGCGTCTGCATATGTTTTGGTGAACAATCGAGTGTGCGTGTTCTGACAGCTGCCTCTATGCAGACGTCTCCACAGAGCCACTTCTGAATGCCCCGCAGCCCAGGACTGAATGGATACACTAACAAGTGCACCGGTGTGAGCAACCACATATGCAGAAGGACGTCTTTCATCTCACAGAAGCGCGAACGTCTTGGCGTTCAAGCACATGGCAGAAACAAGGTGTGAACAGATGAGCTGCTGCTATTTTCTCCGTTCGGCATGCTTCGTTGTAGCTCTCTTGCCGGTCGCCGGCTTAGGCGGCTTGCTTTGCGCGACTAGCTCTGGGGAGAGAAGGAGATAGCGCCGGAAACCTCGCTTTTGCCTTCTTCGGCGCTGGAACCTGGTTGCTGCGCCTTCTCTTTGTCCATGTGCACACACACGATTCCTCAGCGAAAACCATGCAGAAACCTTTCCACGAGCACCCAGGGATGTGCACCCAGCACCCACGTGCACGCACACGCAGCTAGAGAAAAGCACCTACCTTTTCACACACTGATGCCTAAGCAAACGCGTGGCCACACACCACGCACACATCCGCAAGCGCGCCTACTCCCATCTATTGAGGGAAAGACGGACGAGCTCTTTGGTTGCTCTTCACAGGCTTGTCCCTGATCTATAGCTGAGGGGCAAACACTTGTGTGCTTGTGGGAGAGCCTGTGTCTTTCCTGGAAGCGTTTGGGAGTTTTGCTCAGACGCGTGTTTA